>NC_092689.1:11221978-11421978 GCF_964275005.1 Diadema setosum | reverse complement strand
GTCAGAATAGCATACGTCAGAATACACATCTAGCTACTTTCCAATCAAGCTTTGTATTCAAAGCTTTAAAATGTTCCCTGAATTTTCCTCTTATTCCCTTCTGAGGTCGTTCAGTTTATCTTCACCTAGCCCTGACATTTTGTAGACATCATTCAAAGATAATCACATAAAGGATAGAATTTTTGTTTCCAGAGTTCTCAGATAGGCCTACATTGCTACTGTGCATTTTAAGAAACCATATGCAGTTGTAGTCTTCTGCAGGAACGAGGCAGAATTGTAAAAGACATTTCGTCCAACCACAGAAACACACCTTGGCATTTTCATCATAAAGTATAACTTGAAGTTACATTCATAAGACAATTCACTTATGCATGATCTGTATTTCTTAGTCTCTGACATGGTTACTTCAAACCCACCTAATCATGGCATGTACACTGTCAAATTTTAAAATGACAAATATAGATCAGATGGAGGAGGGTGAGGGTGAGTAATTAAAACTTCACTCCGAGTGTCCTCATACTAGTACTTATAATGGGGTAATGTTTGCCTCAAGCAATGAAGTGCAAGATCACACAACAATTTCGCTGCAGTTTGAACACCATCTTAACTACTTGTGAATTATAAACTTTCCACTTTATTGCTGCCATCCAACGATATCAAACTGGATTTCCATGCATAAATTATTGCAAAAGGCTACAAACAGAAGCAGTCAAGCAAAGGTAGTGAACTGGATTTTTCAGAAAGGAGAAAAAAGAGAAGAAAACAAAAAGTTGGTAGGTGATTATGAAACAAGTAGATATTTTGCCTCACCTCCCTGATATTACTGAACACATTTTCCCCAATTACCCACTAGGCACCAGAATTATAACTTCACACAGGGAGAAGTAGAAGCTATATTCTTTAACCCAGAGGTAATTTTCTTAAGTTCTGTCTTCACGCACAGAGACTGGTCAGAATGGCTGTTGTGCTCCCTGCTATACAAATCATCCTTAACCCTCTCACCACCATCATCTCAATGTGATTTTAACATTGTTAACAAGCAGGTTGCACCTGGTGGTGAAAGAGTTAAAAAGATGTCTGTGAAATGACTGGCAGAGCCCAGGGGTTGACAGTGAGTCTTGCCATGAAAGAAGTTTACAAGGCAGGTAATAACATGCAAGCTGAAAACATTTGATTATACTTTAGTCGAGTACTGTGTATGTCTCCTTGTGCATTGTGGGGTTTTGTGGGTTGTTTTTGTTTTGTTTTTTGGCTGTTGTTGGGTTGGGTGGTTTTTTTTTTTTTTTGCATACTTTTAAGCTAGTTCCAGTTTGCAATTTGAATACACATGAAACAAAAATCTAGCTCCAACATCTCCTATTCACTTCCTGTTCTAACACTCCCCATCAAGAATACTTCAAAAAATATTGCCCATATTTCATCTGCTTTCATTTCTTTTCCTTTCCTTCACACAGAGTCTAACTCTTATAAAATCCTGGTTGCTTTAAAAAGATATCATTATCCGCAACAACAACAACATGGGCAGATCTCCAAAAGTAGGCGAATAAAATAAGGATACAGATCAGGCTCATATATTTCACATGTTAATTTTTCTTTATAATCATTTGCAGTCTTTCAAAGTTCTCTCATCCCTTGTTGACATGTATCTTTAACATGCAAAGTATTGCACGTGGCGTGTGGATGAATGTCAAATGTCTAACCAATTTTACTTCTTGAGCCGTTGCAATGCAAGAGTTGTAAAGCCATGGGAACAGATACAATACATCGCTGTGAACACCCAATGCAGAAACTATTTGGAAACCAGATGGGGGAAAGCTAGACGTCATACACATGGTACTGAAATGGTCACTGTTGCTTGCTTTTAGTACATGAACATTTATCCCACTAACATACCACTCACTGATATGCACCATCCCGACATCCCGCTCATAGATTACACAGTACTCACACACATAATCAACTCCCAATTGCATTGTGGCATCATGTTGAATATTCTTTACTTGCACAAGGTGACTTACAGCTACATTGCAGGAAATAAAGTGGAATGAACAACAATGGACATTCAATCACTCATTGATTACAATATGCACTTATCATATCATCAGGCAAACAACAATATCGACACATATCTCTCTTCTTTTTTAAGTACAAACTCAGAAACACTCAAGAAAGACATAGTATAGTTTACTCTGACAATGACTGACATCACATGACGGTTAATGAGACAACAAGATCTGTCATCTTTTGCTTTTCCAAAAACTTGAGCCAGCCACGGAAGTTTGCATCCCTATAATAAAACTAGAGTCAGACTTTAAACTGAGTGAACACAAATACCCCAGATAAAAGATTCATATTATATACAAAACGGATGCTGAAAATGAGAACATTCTTTCATCAGTCAGCATGTCCACAAGCAAATCATATTCAACATGTGCTTCACATGTTGCCATGGAAATGAAAATCCAGTGTAGATTACATACAGCTTGGCTGTGTGCGTAATATGACAATATCATCCATCACCAACAAAATTAAAGAATACATTTTCTACAGCCCAGCTTCCTTTTTGAAAGCACCCTTTTCCTTTCAACTCAAGTTTGAAGTGCCAAGGCAAACATCAAGGCAGCAGCCATTGACTGCTTGTAAACATCATAACAGCCAAACAAACAGCAATTTACAAAACAGGAAGTCATCATCATCAACACGACGACGATAAGATTTGAATCCATGTCGACACAAAGTTATGACTCTGTTGCAAACTTCCTGAATAACCCTCAATGTATCTTGTGACAAGTGAATGAGACAAGCAAAAACAATAAAGAATCTCACTTTGGCTCTCTGTCTAAACTTACTACACGTACTTGTGTTTTCCTTCTGATACACTTGTAAGGAAACAAATCTCTTGCAATTTAACAAGAAACTTAGGATAACTCTATTCAACAAGTTGATGTGTGCAGAATTGGTTTCTCAGTCAGATTTAAGGTCTACACATCAGGAAGTGATGTAGAAATACTGTATGTTCTCACCAAAAGAAGAGCACAGGTGCATTATTTTGGCCCTTTTGACCAAGGGGGCTGACAAGCTTCCACAACAATGTCTTTCAGAGGAACTGGAAAATCCTTATACGTCAAAAAATTGCAATCTCTAGAAGGTTCTATCAGACTTACTACCTCATGGAGGTTCTCTTTGCTTTGCTAACAGGATTGTAGGATAACAACACATTCAAAATGGGTGATCTTCAGTTGCTATGAACAGCTTCCACTTCGAGACACTAGCTGTCATTTGAAAACAATGAGGTTCTGAATTTTCTTCAGAAGATTTACCTTTTCGTGGAAGACAAGGAAAAGTGTTTTTTTCCTTCAAGAGCACAATGCCAATACCAATCTCTCAATACAATAGCTAGTTATTTGCTCACATACGCTATGATTTGTAGAACTTATGTCATAACTTCATTTTCAGTGCTGTTTAGCTGTTTTTACAATCCATCAAAGTGAGGCATATGAAACATCAGAGAGGGAGAGAGTTTTGCCATGCTTACACATCAGGTGTGCTGCACAGAAATATTAAATAGATAAATAAATAAACAAATAAATATAACTGTACAGATTTAGTGTGTGCAATGTGACTTCTAAAACATGCCAATCTGGCACAGCTATTATTGGATGACTGGCAACGTGTAAAGTATCTCAGAAATACAAAACATCTTACTGAGGCTGTTCTTCTTACAGCCACTCTACCCCTTGCCTCCTACCAAGTCGTGGCCAACTGTGAAAGGCCTACACTGCCCACACTTCGTGTGAATCAAGAAAAATTTGAGCGAGCGAAGAAAACGATTAAAAAGAGTAACAGAAAGGAAGGCCATGTATTCTTAACACACCACTGCAGCATTCAGTCAAAACGATACTAAGAGTCTGTTTATGACACATTGTAGTCGCAGAACAGTTCAAAAAGTATAAAAACAATATGAAATACAGCACCATGCAGATGCGATGATAAGATAGCACTTCAACTGCCGAGAAGAGGCGTAAAAAATGCACTTGTAAATATTACAGAAAGAAGAGGGTTGGGGAAGGAGGGGAGAGGGTGGGATGGGGGGAGAAGTGAAACAAGTTGAACTGAGTTGTCAAACTGTGGAATAAGGAAACACAGAGAAGGCCAAAAAAGAAGAAACCACATCAGTATCTTCCTTCATATAAACAGTTCTACTGCTCTTCATGAAGAGTCCTACATTTCTGTTTGATAAATCCCGATACGGTGAATCGAACTACGTTGTATTAGCGGGCACCTCCGGTTCTGGTATAGAACGGGTTTATAGCCCCCATTAAAACATACAACATTCTTGCAGATACATTCTTTCCGTAGGATACACCGGGAGAACAGAAAAGATACCATAAGATTCCCAAACTGCATGAAATTTCTGTGTGAGCAAATATAACAAACAGCTAAAGGATTAATTAAGTGTGAATGGGATAAGTAACCTACTGCATGTTCAAGTAACTAAACCGCTAATAACTGTTGCTTTTCACAGGTTATGAAGTGCGCCAAGCCTCCAATGCAGATCCTTTGACTTTTAACTTCTACTTTCTTACTTTCATGTACAGGTGTCATAATTTAGAAAATAAAATAGACACTGACCAAGGTATACAGGATCACCAACAATGCTAACAAAACATATATATTATCTTTTACTAACTTGTGCGTGAGTACTTTGGGTGGAACTTGTGACACTTTCATCATACAGTTCAATAGAATTCAACACAATGCTCTCTTGGAATGAATTCTGATCATTATTACCCACGATTACTGCATCTTTACATGTATGCACGTACAATATAAAGGTGGAAGGATTTCTTTTTATGGCAGATACACAAGCTTTACTTACAGCATGTGAAAAGCTTTAAAATAGTGATTATAACATGCAATGTGGAAAATAAAACCCAAACTGTAGTCATCTCTAGTAAATGGTTCACTAAAGAGGTTATGGACAAATATCTTTAAAATCTTTGTAGCAGGTACGATAGCTTTAAAGCTGATCTAGAGTTTTTGATTGCCATCATTTGGACATTTACAGGGGAGCCATTTCCCATCAGGGGGTGGATACACACGAAGTCCGTCGCACTGTCCACAGTCTGGCTCCGTTGCCAGGCAACCACAGGCTGCACATCGCTTGACATCTTGAGGTGAATTTTACTGGTGGCAGTGGTATCTATGATGATGATGATGATGATGATGATGACGATGGTGATGGTGATGGTGCTGGTAAAAATGATGTGCAAAGGGCGTGTCACTGTTAGACTCCTGTCTCCTTGACAACCAATCTCTTGGTCTCCCTGGATGACTCCACGGTGTCGTTTCTTCTAACCCCCTCAGTCTATCTCTGATTCTTCATGCAGGGAATCTGAGTCTTCACTGGTCACCACTGAACCCTGTAATAAATTTAATAAAAATAAAAGGGAAAAATAGAAAGAACGAAAATAGTGAACATTGCTTTAACAAACATGATCTCTGCACACATCATTGTAATATTATGCATTGATGTTACTACAAAGGTTGCACAAAGTCTACATTTCTCACAGTCTCTCCCTTGTATGTCTCACTAATTTCATACAACAGTGTAGTTGTTTGTTGTTTTCCAGATGATAGACTGAAGAATATGTGTACCAGACAAGCACTTCAAATATGTGTAATCAAGCAACTAAGGTCAAACTTCTGACCTCAAAAAACAAAAGTCTTAATCGGGAAACTTCTCCCCACTGTCCACTGCTCTATGACAAAGAAAACATTCAGCTTTATAACTGCTCATGCAGAAATTCAGCATGACAACTAATGAGGTCAGCTTTGATTCGACAAACAAACTCCTTGTTTTTACTGATATCATTATCTTTTTACATTTAATTAAGACTGAGGGTATTTTCCAGTCAACACAAACCGTGAGCAACTAGTTCCAAATGCACTCTAGTTTGGGCCAAAAATATGAATGCATCAACAGTCACATTGTCTTTGGTGCATTAGGGTATGAGGTATAACTTCCTCACATGAATGCAATATTGGCGATATCAATCAACCAGTCACTCCAGTGGTGTGTCTACCCACAAGCTTTCTTATTCAATTTCAATATGACCAGGTTCCATATGAAACACCCACTACTAAAGCCTCCCTCCCCCATGCATCCAAATGCAGTCAAAACCTGTTTAGGTGGTCACCTGTCTATTTGTGGCCACTGCAAACTCCCCCATAGAGAATTTACAGATCTTACACATAGCAGGACCTAATATTGTTTAGTTATGTAACATTTCACTGAGTGCTGCAACCACTAACTCCTGTGTGACCACTGTCTCTCACTGTAGTAATTGGTTCATTCTTTCACATATTGGTCCGTCTCGACGACCAAATTAGTAACTGGGAGTAAAATATACTAAAGACTTTATAAGTTTGCTTCTGAGAAACAACAAGCAGAAAGCCCCGATAACCTCTTAAATTAATAAAGTGCACATGCCTATGACATGTATTGTACACTCTTGTGATCCCCAACATTTCCATAATGGCCACCTGTCTACAAGGGCCATCTTTCATGTCTCCCTCAAATGGTTGTTGTGCATGGGGTTCATCTTAAACCGTCCATTGCTAGTAATGGCCACAAAACAAACTATATAGAAAAGCACTCTGAGAGCGCAGACCTCCGTGAAGAAGCTGATTTCTGCCCATAGATGCATGCTGAAAAATCACCCAGTTTCCCAAAATAAAAGCCTTTTTCATGCTGTACGGAAGACTTATCCAGCTGACTACATCCTAGAAAATATTATTACCATATAATCTATATATAATATGTATAAAAAACAGAAAATGTCAATCCTGTATACTTAACACGACCGTAGATAGAAACTATACATATAAAATATAAGATAAGTATTGCAACACTACAAATCTAATATGCATATAAGTATGCATGACAGTATTTGATTTCTAAGATTATTTGATTACAATGATGGTAAAACATGTCTGTCAACTGCTGGAAAAGTTTCGAAACCTGTAATTAAAAAAAAGGAAGAAAAAGAGGAAGAAGAAGAAATAACAGTGGTGATATTACAAGCAAATCAAAGGAACACAAGAAGCAAATTAGTGAACTCTATGCATGATCAAAGGTAGAAATATCTGTGAACACAAACACACATGCTGTAAGTCAAATCATCCTTCTGTAAATATTGAAGTTTAAAATAGAATTAGCAACTGTGATGTTTTCTACTTTTGACAATGATAGTGATATTGTATTGCTGTATATCTTTTGTATGTCTACCATGTCTATGTATCCATGTTATACGTGTGCTTTGTATATGTACATGTATAATGTGTCGATGTAACCGGGAATGCATGCAAACAAAACAAATTTCCAGAAACGGACAATAAAATTGAATTGAATTGAATTGAACTGAATGAAATTGATACCATTTTCAAAATTTACTATTGTTAATACTGAAAAAATTTCATTCCATTATTTTGTGTGAATAAAAGAAAAAATCCTGCTTAGATGCGTATGATTTTCAAAAAAGAAACTACTTAACTCAAACTGCAAACTGCAATTATAGTATCTCACCACACAACAAATTCATGTGTAATTCTGACAGTCCTACCATTATCACTCTTCTTTCATATGAACTTTGAAATGGCAATAGCATCCACAAGCTACTGCGTAAAAAAAAAAATTCTTGACATAAATGTGCATCTATTAGAGGGCCGAGAACGTAGGCCATGTCAAGTGTTCTCAATGCAAGTGTAAAGCCAATGTATGTATACAGTCTCATCATAAATTCCGGATTGCGCGATTCAAGGATAATGCCCATCCACAATGTATTCCACCACCCCCCCCCCCCTCCCCCCCCCCCCACACACACACACACACACACATGCAAATGTGGGGAATGATCTGACAGCCAACTGGACAAGCACACCAGGTAAAACGCCACCCTCTCTCAGCTCTGAAAAATATATATATATATATCTTACTTATTACCGACAAAGCTTGTTCATATCTTCAGTCACAGAAAATCTCAAGTGCATCTTGGATTGTTGGTTCTCTTGTAGGAGTGTATTTTACATGACCCCTTTTCAAGAATAGGATAAGTCAGGAGTAAGCTATCTAAGGTATAAACATAGAAAGGTGATATAACATTTTACTCCTCGTAGAGTGTGTTTTAAAAGACCTTTATCAAGAACAGATAATTCAGGAGTAAATCTTGCAAGGCTTCAGATTTTAAGTGTGATACAGCATTCAATTGAAAAACTGTTTCCTGAAATTTGACCTTTTCAGCAATCTCGGACAACTGAGTAAATTCTGAGGTGTCAAAACTCCTCTCATGTAGAACAAGTATACATCCAGCAACAAGGAGACAACAGGCATTACTACCTACAATCTACAAGCTACAACCTGCAAGCTACAACCTTCACCTTGTCACATGCAGATGTGCGTAAGTATATTACAGTCCAGCAGATCGAAATGATATCATCCAACAGTGATAAAAAGCACTGTCTTCCTAAAATCAAAGATGACTACTGACAGGGTGACTGGGATATTGAAATGGGTGAACTGGTAAAATATACGAAGAAAAAACCCACACCTTTCACTACATGTAGTCTGGCCCTCATATAGACAATATAAATAGAATTAAAATGGCTGATACTAGATAAAAGTATCAGTTTTTAGTGTCAGAAATGTATAAAATGTGCTTGTATCAAAAAGTGACAGAGAGAGAGTATATGTCAAACTACAGCAGTCGTTTAATGATAACACTGGGCTCCGTGTCACAGAAAGTTGCTATGACAGCGACTCTTGCTGCATAGGCAGGTGTCATGGTAACGACATGAATCCCGCTTCCTGATTGGCTGTTACTATGGGGAGTTGCCATTCCAGCAAGAATTGCTATCCCAACATCTTTTCGTGAAATGAGACCCAAGTGTATGGATGTACTCAAAAGATCAGTCGTGCAGTATGGTTAATAAAAAGCATGATACTGAGCACCAGAAAGCATTAGTATATTATGCAATGACTTTCCCCACACTCCCTACTGGTCGGTGCATGTCGGAGCCAAAAATAATGCCATACCAAGCGATACACCACTCTCTTTCACAGGTCCGTTTCTTTGTAATCCTCCTCTAACTCAATATCCCCCTGTGGATTCAAATGTAAAGTAACAAACACAATCATCACAAAAGTTCGATCAAACCTTGCTAATGTTATAAAAAAACTAAGATGACATGAAACTCCTGTCCTCTCCGTTGCAAGCGCTGTTTTTTTTTTTTTTCACCTGATTTGCAGGGGGGAAAAGGGAAACTATTCATTACGTTTCTGCACAACACGCACACAAAGCTATATGTTGCTCTTCCTTTCAAACTGATCACACTACACAATGTCAAACACAGCGTTATAGTCATAAACTTAAAGAAGCACAAAGTTCCTGCAAGGGATGGCTGCTTTCACACTAAACACAAAATACTTCGCATGCCTTATATGTAGCAGTGGTTTTTATGTTTTTCACAAAGAAGGTGAGTCAACTGATGCTCATTGAATGAAAAAAATGCAAAGAAAAACAAAGCACAAAACAAAAAGTGCCCATTTGCTAGGTCATTTGTGTACCATCTGAGCTTGTTAACATTACATATTCTCCACGTGTGTTTGCGATAATTCCTTGTTCCTTTCTTCTTTTTTGTGTTGATGGAAAACTCTCTTTCATTTGCTTTAAAATTTTGCAATGGCGATGAGCTGAAATGTCATTGTTACATGTCAGTCATACATGGAGTAGTGAAACCTAAAACCATGCTCTAATGCGCTGTCCAAATGTGGGCAACGTATTTACTTCCTACTTCCAAAGACACAATCCTCCCCTCTGACTTTCATTTGGACTGTAAGCCATACATCCTAAAATTTTAAAAATATCAATATTCCATGGATTTCTCTGGAAAATCTTTAGTCCTTGTCATTTCACCCTTGCTAGAAGTATACGTCACATATCCTAGGTTATTATATCTAATGCTGAATGTCAATAATCCACCCTTTATCCCAAAACGAGTTGATTTCTGAAACTTTTGAAACTTTGGTTGCTAGAATTTTAGAGAGACGGCATGACATGCAGGCATGTTTCCATGGGCATGCGAGAAATTCAACTCAACTTGAAACTTGGTACAAAGTCCTGATCACGGCCAATACTGGCTTTAATAGGCAGTTTCATTTCCTCTATTGAAGAGAGCGTCCTGTGTGAGAAAACATCCTGTGTGTGTGTGTGCCCAGCGTTCACCATGCAAATTCATTTGTTCCTAATGAAAATCATTCTCACTAGCTCAACAACAGATCATCTTTCTAAAACAGAATAGTTCCAGCAAAGATGAACGTTTATCAGGTGACCACAAAAACTTAAAAAGATAAAGAGAGGAAACAATGCATCCATTCACTCTATAAACTTTTCTTTTTTTTTTCACAGATGATGTATCTCGGTTCTTCCTGGTTTGGGAGAAACACTCTAACAAAGCTAATAGACTGTTGGGATGATGAACATAAATGCCACATGAAAACTATACAAAACTGGTGCCAGCCACACATTTAATTCCAACCACACAAACAACACAATGCACTTAGAATGTACTCCAAGTATGAAGAGCTCACTGTGAAAGGAGTGGAGAAGCAGTGATACAAGAACTTGTACACACTCCTGTAATCATAAACATTTTAACGTCAACTATTATCTCAGGAAAACTGGTGCACAGAATTCAAATCTTTGATGGCAGTTTAGGAAGTTTTGGTAGCTCTGTTTCACCACACATAGTTTTTGACAGCCAACTAAACAAAGGAATTTGTATGCATTGCATAACAAGTCAGTATGAAAAGATAAAAATTCAGACAGTTTTGCTCCAAATCAAACAAAAATCCTCAATGGAACTCCTCTGGGGTCATTTGAAGGTGGGGCATCCTGATATATCCTGCTTCTGCCTCCTCTTAATATTTGCTGTATATATATAAGGGGAAAAAAATGTTAAATAGATTTCTGAAAAATTGCATTTATTGTCAAAAATGACAGAAATGTATGTAATTTACATATTAAACATCAGCAAATATCCTATGCCTCGCCATGTAAAAGATATTTGCATTGGAGCCTGCCAGATCATATTCTAGCACAATCCTGATGAATTTCCACTCCAAATCTGAGCTCTTCATACTGGCAAAAATGGCTGCTAGTAATGGGACAACACGACTCGACTATAAGTTGTCATGGATGAACAGTAAAGATCATATGGAACCTACATAGCCCCCCTGACTGTCCAGCCAGACGGCGAAGCGGTCACCGATGAAGCGGATGCTGTTGTCCTTGATCCCGTTGGCCCGCTTCCCCATGGACTGAGCGGCCTTGACCGCCACCTTGGTGAACTTGAACACGATGGCCAGCTGCTGCCAGCCAACGTCCTGCCCGACGATGGACTGCATGGCTTCACAGAAAACCTGGTAGGTGTCGTTGACGATCACGCCCATCACCGTCGGTGCCGGGAACACGGCCATGCTGCGACGTCTCTGGATTTTGGCAAGACAAAATATGGTTTGCGGAATCAATCAAATAGGACAATAAACCATTCACAAAAGTGGGTTTTTTTTTGTCTCATTGTGCACCTCCAATGTAAGTTTCATTCACAATCAAGCTGAAAATCACTACTAAATAGCCTCTCAAATGCTCCATGCTTCCTAAGTACTTACTAAATATCCTCATCTCCTGACTACTTCATTTAGATACAATCAAAGGCATTAAAAAAAAATGTTTGAATTTCAGTATTTTGTTGAACTGCATCTGAAGTGCTGAATTGAACAGCAGGAGTAATCTCTAAAGCCTTACTTCCTATTTATCCTATGGAATTAGAATGTAGCTTTATCGCATGCCACTTTTCCCTCCTGTACGTGCTTTATGCATTTGATATGCTTGAGGCAACACATTCAAATTTTTTGGCAAATGAAATTTCTTGTCTTCTTTTTTTATAGGTTCTCTTGTCAGCCACTAGAAGAGGTACATTGCTCTTATACTTCTGACACAACTCACCATCTGAATACCATCGACATCTGTTCGAATTCTTTCCCCTATATCATTGTACTCCGTCTGGTAATCTACAAGGAAGCCAAACAAGAAGAAGACGTTGACAATGTAAAAAGTTTCCACATGCTGGATGATGCACAATGCACGCTGGATACTGGACAAAGAATGATCACGATAGCCCACTTGAGTCTTTGGATCAGGTGAGCTAAAAAAGGAATTGATATTTGCAGCACTGGTCACCGCACTTCAAATGTAGCTTAAAACTTTGTGTGAATTTGCAGTCATTTCTGTCACGGAGACAGTAGTATCATTACACACTCTGTATTCTTTACTTTGTTAGATGAAAATCTCTTCTAGATGATGGGTATGGCAATGATGTAGAATTTCGTGAATGTTTTTGAACTAGCTCTACACATTGGACGATTAATCTTTGTAGCATGTGCAAGTGGACAAATTAGAGCAATATGTCTACAGGTATTCTCTATCACTCGACTTTAAAATATTTATCATATTATTCAAAAAATTTATGATCATAGAACCTCTCTCAAAGCTCTCAAAGTACAATGTACAATTTGCAGTTGAACAAATGCATGGTACCCACCAAGCAACCTTAGAAACTTTTAATATGTTTTGTATAGTCCTGTTAGCCTGTATACATCCTGTGTGTCTGCAATGTACAAAAGTAACTGTCTAGTGGTTCAACATCCCTGGACATCCCACCCAATTGTAATACAGACCTCTTGTGGTGGACCCTGATGCCCCAGCAACTGCTGCCGAACAGCTCGGCGTGGGTTCTGCACAAATCGGAAGTTGTGGCGCCCTCTGTTGACCTCCAACCGCTCCCCCTGCCTCGGCAAAGTTGTAGTCGGCCAGGGCCTGGTCACCGATGAGGGCCAGTCGGTCGGCTATGCGCTTGAAAAACTGCTCCTGGTCAGCCTGGTTGCGCTGGTCAAACGGAATGTCGCTGCCGTCTGCATGCATCACATGATAATCATGAAATGTTGTTGTCATCCGTCTTGCCTTTAATGTTGATGAAAACTGGCACAAATGCACTCAGAGCTCAGTTCAGCTCATACTTGATTTAACCCTAATGCAATATCATTCAGCACTTATCCTCAAACTGAACTAGATATACACTTCCCAACAACAGAAAGCAATTGGTTAGGTGAACTAATCACATTCCCTGGTCTCCAGGCCGCTTCTGCTGCCAATCAGCGAAGTTGATATGTCTGGAAAGAGTGTCTCTCTCCTTCTGGACAAATACAACATATAAACCTGTCCACAGGTTTGGCAACAGATCTCCCTGCACCTACATGAATCTTGCACTAAATCTTAACATTAATTGAATATGACAGCAGTCACATGCTCAGCAAGTTGCAAGTGAATCCAAACAGTCAGAGATGTTGATCACATTTGAATGGTCAAAAAATTTGGAGGCTCGGATAGAATCAATAGAAATGGCAGAGTGATGAGATAGAAAAAACGTACAGTCTGACCTCTCTTACATGGACATGTCGGGACCGGCACTCATCCAGATAAGGGATTTGGCTGGATGTGGGAGACTCAATATCTAATACATGCAACTGCCTACCCAAATGATAACTACATGTGCATGAATAAGTTTTGCGTGAACATGTCATGTCCTCACCAACTGGTCTGCGTTCAGAATTCTCTGATAATTTGCTCAATGAACGATCGGCTGTACCATAACGCGGATTTACTGAAAAGCTTTCTGTCCATGTTCTTGTGGTGATTTGGGGGTAGGGAATGCCTGAATGCATGTTATCTAGATAAGAATGTGATGTGAACATAGGGACATACCACCACTCTCTGTCCACGAGTCTGTTGCCCCACCACCGGCTGCTCCCTCGTGGCCGTTAGGTCCGCAGTCCCTGACCACGTCATCGGCCAGCAGGGCGGCCGGGAGTGGAAGGACAGGGGCTGATGTGTCTACGTCTCGTCTCACGTGGCCAGGGGTCGTGTCTTCCAGTCGAATCACATCTACGAATGAAAAATGCATTAGACAAGCACTGTTGGCTTACGATCAAGAACACTGTGTCCAGAGTATGACCACCTTGTAAGAAAGCAATGGTTTTGGTCTAAATCAAATCAAATTCTGATACGTCTCATCTGTGCATTATAAAACGTAATAGATCAGTAACAGAAGCACTTATTTCTGAATTCAATCAACATCACTACAGCCTTATAATAATAAAAACTGACAGTTTTCACCAACAATCAAGAAAAAAAAATATAACCTGGCAGTACCAATGACATTAATACTTTGCATTTTTCACAGCATACAAGTATTCATTGGCAAATGTTTAATCATTATATCACCCCTAATTATGACAAATGGCAGATTGATATTATATGAGTAACATCACACAGTTCAGGCAATATTTCATTACTGCTAATGTTTACTGCAAGTTTAGAGAGTGATACCTTGCTACACTCCACAAAGTGTTATTTCTGTAATATATACACATGCTTGAAGGCACAGTAAGGGGGGGGGGGAGAAGTGAGTATATTTTTTCCCTAATCTCTCTCTTAATGGGATGGTACAGTTTCAGTTGAGATGGGCTTGAGGTTTTCAAGATTTTTTTTATGATGATTTTTTTTTTTAGATGATGAGAAACCTCTTATAAAATTTGAAAGAGCATGAAGTATTCTGAGAGGAATTCAAAGTTTGTTTGATGAAAATTGGTTTTGAAGTGGTTGAGATATCCAAAACAATGCAATCCTAATAAAAAGTGGGACCTACTTTTTATTAGGATCGCTTTGTGTTACTTTGTTTTTGGATATCTCAGCCAATTCAGAACTGATTTTCATCAATTAAAGTTTGAATTCCTTTTATAATTTTATGCTTTTCAACATTTCACAAAGTGGTTTCTAAGTATCTCGCAAAAAGTTATAAGCTGAATTCTCACCTCAAGCAATACTATACCATCCCTTTAACATCTTCCATTCAGCACCAGGATGGAGGGGACAGAAGAATCTGGGGCTTGAAAATTTGAATACAACCCAGGGAACATCTAAAGTTATCAATCTCAGTGAGATAATGCAAAATGGAAGGCAAGCATTACCATTAAGTCCCCTCTGAGCTCTTTCTGCTCTGGTCCTCCTGAAGGCTAGAGTGCGGGGTCTCTCAGGTCTCTGCTCAGAACCCTCAGATGATGCAAATGAGGCGAAGGAGTCATTGGACATGGCCGGTCCAAGGGGCGGGTGCCGCGCCTGTGTGTTATCCAGGAGTTGTGAATCGCTGGCATTTCCTGAGGTTTCTCGCGTGGCACCCCGCCTCATCTCAACGATGAGTTTCCGCCGCTCCGCATCATTCAGGGATCTTGTGTGGTCGGGGCGGGTGGAGAAGTACTCAAAGTCCATGGAAGCTGTATCGGAGGGAGTCGTTGCACATGCTCCGCTCTCGTCTGTCGGAGTAGATGCACTTTTCCGCGACTTGCGCTTGAACTGGAAGCTTGGCCACCTTTTAGTTTTGACTTCTTTGCTTCCTTGTGCCTCTAGGGTTATTGTGGCATCACCTGCCTTTGACTTGGAATGTTCCTTGTCGCGGTGTTTGTCGCGCGAGGAACGACGGAAGGTCTGCTTGAGTCTGGCAGTGAATCCAGTCTTTTTCATTTCACAGTGCACCTCACTACGCGCTTCGTTCCTAGCATGGCGCACTTCTCTTTCCATCTGCTCCCTTTGCAACTCTTTCTCCCTTTCCTTCTTTTCTCTTTCTTCTTTTAACCTCTTCTCGAGTTTTTCCTTTTCTTCCTTCTCCTTCTTTTGTCTTTCCTTCTCCTTCTCCTTTTCTTCTTTCATCTCTTCTAGTCTTTGGGAGGCACTGGGAGTCCTTTCAATCTTTCGCGTCGTACTGGGTGACCTGATTATCTGTTTCGCTTTATCAAGGAAACTTCGCTTTCGCTTCGGCTCCTTCTTACTGTCACGTTTGTAGCCATCGCGGGTAAGGGTTGCTGTTCCATTTTCCCGATCCCGCAATTTCAACGTGTCTGTGTCATCTCTTTTGACTTGCATTCTCAGTGTGGACGGCGCCGACCGTGATCGCGGAGACGTTTCATCCGACGACGACAGCTCATCATCAGCACTCTGCTCCATGGTGGAGCTGTCCTCCATAATGGGGCACTTCATAGCTTCATGAAAACTTTTCTGCGTACCCTTCTCGCGTGAGAACACAGTCCTGTCAACATCTGATGTTGTCTCTGCCGCTGATTCAGGCTGTACTTGCCCCTCACTTACATAGGAGTCTGTGCTAATTGTTGAACAAACGGATATCGTGTTGTTCCTCGCTGATCTCCTCTTTTGCTTCTTCTCTTGCACAAAGTACTCCCTCGTGAGGACCGCATCGTTCAGGCTCTTACTTCGCCTTTTCAAATAAATTTCCAATACTTTGGCAGTGTCTGCTTTCATTGCAGGAACGCCCTTTCTCCTGCTATTCCAAGGCCCTTTCAGGCTACCATTTTGCCGCTGTGGCTTGTGGGTCTCCTTCGCTTTTAGGGTTCCATTTTGGGATTCCGGGGGAGTCTCTGGAACGTTGAAACGCGCCATCCTCGGAAAAGTGCCCCCTCTCTTTTTCTCGCTGGTGTCCTCGTAAATGATTTCGTCATCAATCGGAGTTGTTGCAAAGGTGGCGAGAGGCGCCTTCTGATTAAAGTTGTGCGTTTCCATGGCGACCTCCTTCCTGGGCGAGTCGTCCCGAGTCATCTGGCAGCCCTTCCTCGAAGATCGTTTCAGACTCCGCCGCACCTTGTTGATCTTAGCAAGGGCTGAGATGGTAAGAAAAAGAGAACACACAGGAACCTTTAATAATGCCAAGAAATAAACAGAATGACTGAATTACACTGTATACTAGCAATGATCATGATTTATTTTCTCATTGAAGAAACCTGTTAGTCACATCCACAGCCTGAATATTTGAGGACAGAATGGTAAAAAGACAAAAAATATGGCATCACTATGAAACAATTTTGGGTTTGCACAGAGGGCCCTACATTCCAAGATGAAATCATAAAAAAAAAGATTACCCACCTTACTGCATTCAGAAGCATCAGCTTAATACCAGTAGCACATGAATTAACCCCTTCTTTGCAATACATGATAATTCCTCATGGAGTTTATAAGTCATGGAAATTTTGACCCAGCACACAATGGGTTAAAATGCTGAGCAATTCTGAACAATTCCCGTCAAAATCAAGGAGGGAGAAATAGAGATTGTAGAATGCTTCGCTCGAATCGTCAGACAGCTGGTCATCGGCTCTGGCAGTGAGTCTGATCAGACGCAGAAGCATAACATGACTTCATGCTGACATCCACACCATGTTAGTATCACAGCCACTGACATAATACCCCTACAGTCCTCTCATGGGGGAGGCAAAACAGCCCAAAGGGTCCTAACACACACACACACACACACACATACATGCACATACATACACATTCATTTGCATAGATGCTGGGCACACTTGTTTGGAATCACACACACACACACACACACACACACATGTACACAAACATACAGGAGGGTGTACTGGGACATGTCGTAAATCATATTTCTGCATTCTCAACAAGGCGCCCACTCAGCAGCCTTTCTTTCGCAGACCTCCTGGATTTAAACTCCTTC
The DNA here is from genome assembly GCF_964275005.1 of Diadema setosum. NCBI lineage: Eukaryota > Metazoa > Echinodermata > Echinoidea > Diadematoida > Diadematidae > Diadema > Diadema setosum. Next base: position 11,404,281 of record NC_092689.1, on the reverse strand, counting down.
CACTTTCTTGGGCCATCATGGAGTGCCTACTGGTTTCACAAATAGACTTGCCTGAATTGTCACTCTAAGAGCATGTGGCACCCTGCAGAGTTTTCGATTAGCATCAGAAAACACCTGCCCTCTACAAGTCAGAGGATATCTATTCGTGCTTCGCACAAAGCATCGGTGAATCAACGTCCTGAACGCAAAGGCATTGCCGCTACCTATTATGCATCTCAACATCTGGAAAGCCACAAACAATGTCTGCACTCCAGACTACGGAGGAATAGGTTTACTCTGTGGTGTGCTGCCTGTAAGACACTGTAATATGAGTCATCTGTGTATTTATCATACTCAATGGGTCTAACAGCTTGAGAAGGTTAACACATTAATATCTTAAAGGGTCACATCATACTAATCTACGCCGGATAATCACAAAAAGAGGCATGAGAAAACACATACAACAAAAAACTGGAAGTACATGCATTAATTAGTGAATGATGAATAGTACAGGCGGGTCAAGGTAATCCCAAGATTCAATATCAATTACTTGACAGATGATCATCTATAAGGGTCATATACCTGCAAGACCAATCTGAATAGAAACAGAGGAATGGGAAAACACAAGTAAGCAAAGATGGGGAGAAAGGAATGACAAGTAGGAAATATGAAAACCTACCATTTTCCCCCCATTTTACAGCGTTTTGCTTCGTTGATGCAATCAAGGTGACCATCAAGTTTGAGCATCACCTCAAATAATAGATGTGAATACTTCTATACTGCCTTCACCACCCAACATTGATGAATCAATTCTTTATTGATATGCAAATATACCAGTATAGAATTCTAATGACGGAAGGGCTGGTAGTGTGTGGATTTGGGGAAAAAAAAAAGGTAAATTAACTGTTTGGCATCTAATTTTCATCTCCTTTTCTTATTAACTGTGTTTCTTTTTATCATGACAAATGTTTAGCTATGTAATACCCAGTACTAATGGACATTTGCAAGAAGTAACTAACATGCAGTCACACTGGAGATCAATGTTGCAATAAATCTATCAAGCTGCTCACACAAACACAAAGTAATTTTCTGCTTTTTTCTGTTCATCCTCTCTCCCTCTCTCTTTCCCAAGAGACACTGAAAGGTTTGGAGATGAAAAAAAGAAAAGAAAAAAGAAAGACTTGTTCTGACAAACAATCCAACAGCCATGACATAAATTTGACTGCAAGACTAACCTTCCTCACTATTTGAAAGGACTATTCAGATACTCAGTATGACAAGAGTGCCGTTATGCGAAGGCAGGGACAATGGACATGTTATTGTTAGCATGACAGAACAACAATGATGAACTGCGACAGTGAGCTAAGTGATCCTGAACTGCGGTCAAAACAATATCATTATTTCTCCGAAAATGGATGTTGCAGCACATGCTGTTGCGCAGGGAAGAAAAGATTACAAAATCCCCTCGCAGCTTGCAATTTAAACAATCCACCAAATTGATATTCACGGATGCACCACAAATAAATCCAGACAAGGACTCAACTTGAGTTGATGTGATGTGACAGGTCTATAGCATCCAAGTTGCTGCATAAAATCATCAAAATCTTGCATACAAGCATGCAGAAAAATGCATCTTTATGCTACGGAAGAAAAAATGCTCACCATATGGAACAATAAAGACAAACAAACAAACAAAGAGTTCTATTCATATGATATCAATGTAACTGAAGCCTGACATGAAGCACTCAACATTAAGGTTGACATCATCTTAACCTTTTTTCAGCTAGCTCATTTGCTGAGTTCTCACTACTCTGTATAGACCTTCAACAATCAATAAATTGGAAAGCAAATAGACCTACATGTGTATAACATAACAAATGTATCATAGTGCCACCTGTATTTTGGTGATCAAATGTTTATTGCCAGAAAACCACTTAAGCTGTACTTTACTTGAAGGGCTGGAAAACATAACAAAAAGTTGGACGTATTGTATTGGATGGACCATTCCCAATAATTATAAGCGTGATGAATAAATTGGCCAAGGACAATGTACACAGGGTATGCAAAAGCATACTGACTGTACCTGCGTACACAAAAATGTGTCAGACGGTAGCCTACACCAAAAGCATTCTTCTTTTTGTTGGAAAAATATCACAATTGATTGTCACATAATTTTCTAGATTGTCGTCTTGGAACAACAGTTAAAATAGTGCTATCTCTACATTAACAGAAGAGTCAAATTAATGGCAAAAATAAAAGGATAATGACAGGCAGACCCAGAGTATTGACAGATTCAGTTGGCCAGAGGTAATATCCACTGACTGTAGAATATCGTACAATGTTATGCCAGAATGAGCAAATGACAGGTGGAAAAAGGGGAAGTTACAGTGACAAAATGCATGGAAGTACCGCCCTCATAATTATAACTGTTCTTTGCTGGCAGTTTGCCCGACACAGCCCAAGGGAATCTGCCGGTTTCCATTCATACATGTTCACTCACTGAATGAACATTTATGTTTTGAGTGCAACTTATCAATGGATTGAACATCTGTGCACTTCAACTCATTCATAACATTTACACTGAACCTACAATGCAGACACCACATTCATGCAATGCACATCTATTCACTCACTGTACGTGCTTGACTAATAGCTTACCTTTCAGGCTCTATCAGATTTTTTTTTTTTTTGGTCTCGATACAGCAAGAGGTTGATTAAACAAGGAATGCTTAGACTAAGATGGAGATTTCCTTTGCACTTATTGTCACATGAAAATTTATGATCCAATCATAATCAGCTGTATGCTTCACGAGGCATACCTCTTTCAGTCAAGCAACCAACCACAATTGGTTGACAGTTAGAAAACATACCAAAATGGACTGTCAGAGTCATATGTTGGAGAAAATAACCAGATTCTTTAAGAATTTTTGCTATAATATAATATCTATGCATCAAATCCAGACATGAAATTTAATGTACAACGTGTACTATACACACAATATTACACTCCATGCTGCTGGGTATTGCAGCAAGTATTACTGGTGACAAAGACCAGGAGATACGATCTTATTCTTCAGAAATATATTAATCTTCAAAAAGATAATGAATTTACCTTTGCATATGTGTATGTTTAAAGGACAAGTCCATCTTCATGGACATGTGGATTGAATGAATGCAGCAATATTAACAGAACACATCAGCAAAAGTTTGAGGAAAATCGACAATCCGTTTTAAAGAGTTATGAATTTTTAAAGTTTCTGCTTGGTCACTGCTGGATGAGAAGACTAACTACAGCTTGTGATGTCATATGTGTACAACGATATAAAGAAAATATAAAGAAAATTCAACACATGATGCACCACGCGTTACCCCGGGGTACCGTAGTACCCCGGATTACCGCGTTGTGTAGCGCCACCTCACGTCCATTCGAGAACAGTCAGAGAAAAATGCATGCACTGTGTGCGTGTACATAGTCCTTCCCATGCCACTGCATGTTATACTATGCGTGCATGAAAGCTGCGATACCACTAGCGTGTGCTTTAGTGTAATGCAGTGCAGTGGCTGGCACGCGCTAGCTCCAGCACCAAAATAATTTCCTCTTTTTGGCACCCAGGGTACAACCTTTTTAAAAAAAAATAAATAATTCAACAAAATGGCTGATTTTTATTTGGTACCCCGGGATACCATTTATGTCATCATATATTCATTTTTCTTTCATAATAAAAGAATATTTGACTTCCCTTTTTTAGAAGGCAAGGGGGAATAATATTACCCTTAACATACGTCAGTGACGAGTTGAGGAAATGTGCACTTTTCTCAAAAAGTAAAATTTTGTGAAATTCTCTTTATATTTTCCTATAGCGTTGTACGCATGTGACATCATACACTGTAGTAGTCTTCTCATCCAGCAGTGACTGTGCAGATACTTTATAAATTCATAACTTTTGAACGGATTGTCCGATTTCCCCCAAACTTTCACTGACGTGTTCTACTAATCTTGCTGCATTCACTCAATCCACATACACATGAAGGTGAACTTGTCCTTTAAGGATACTAGAGGAACATGTTTGATTTGGGTAATGTAAATTTCCAGATAAGAATTGGGCTGATAGGCTTCATATCTAAACAATCTATTCTCATAAGCTGTGACTGAAAACAAATACTAGACACTTTGTAAATTTACAATACTGCTAATGATATCAAATTATTGCTTATTCTAGGAATGTCATGCTTTCATCCCAACTTAACATGTCACATACATACACACACACACATACACATGGACCCCCCCCCCCCTCCCACACACACACACATTTACGTAAGAGTTGATATTAACAGCTATACCCTGGTGTTGCTATGGCGATGCCATCATACGCAGGCAGCAATTTTCAAGAGCGGGCTGCCGATGGAATGACTAAGGGATGAGTCATACTGCTAACTGTACGGTCCCGGCCGCGAATGATGACAGACGAGCGTAAGGTTCATTTTTCCTGGTAACAGGCTTTCTATACAATTCAGGCCTGCCAGATGGAAGTATCGCGCTCCAGATTAATTTACTGCGTCTCATAGTCCATCACTGATCGAGCTGCGCACTTTGGAAGAAACAGATTTTCGTCTATTCTATGCGCGGTCTTCCTTTAACGAGGTTAAACTATTTTAAAAGCCCCCTGATTCACCTCATACACTGCATACACTGCTCCTACTTCCTCTTAACAAGGTGAAATTGTTTTGATAGCAACTACTTCATCCCCCGAGAACAACCTGCTGGCAGGAAATGTAATTACCTACATTTTTACAAAATTAATTATCACCATATTACAAGGGGCAAGGGAACGAGCTGCCAACTTGGCAGGTGGATGAAATTGTCAAATTCTTTAACGTCACTTCCACAAGCAACCAACGGAAAGGTAGGGACTTTCATATTCTCATAAAGCTAAAGCTTTCTAGAAAATCAAACATTAAACAGATCAATGGCGAAAAAAAACCAATAAACATAAAATATTAAAGCTGTGTAATTTATGGGGAAATGTGAGAAATTTCCATACAAAATTTTTTGTCACATATGTAATGTTTATTGCACATTTACAGATAAATTTAGCTGCACAATTTTTTGAAGCATTCTTACCAACTATCTAATCTTTGTGCCGCAGAAATTAATTTCTTGTGATATCAAGCCATTTACACTATCCACACACTAATGCCATGTTATATTCAAGAAATATAGTGAAATATCTACATGTTCCAATGTAATATAAGCTGACTGCTTTTCTCATATAATACTACTTTTTTTTGCAATATTCATCAAAACTGACACTGAATGAAACATTATGCAGAACTAAGAACATGTGTTTATAGTAATGAATGAAAATAGATTCTACCAATGAAGACAAACATTGATACAATGTACATTACTATATTATTTTACACACACAGAAATCAACACTCACTCAGACTTGGGCAGACATCAAAAAATCAAGTGGAACTTACAGCCAAGTGCACCGCAAAGAACTAAGAACCAACTCTTACCTATGCCCATCAATGAATAAGCGTGTAGTGCAATGAAACATCCAAAAAGGCTCTCTGCAATATGAACGTCCATGCACACACAGAGTTTCCCTTCTATATGTGTAGGAAAATTGAACAGCAATTGCTGTTTCCAGCTCTTCTAGATTGAGGACAAAATAGTGTCCAGTTTTAGGATAGTGTTGTCAGCTACTAATGTCTACAAGACTGACAGTTGACTACTAAAGGTACAATATTTTATACTACATGAAATGAAACAGGATACCCTTTGTCAACAAAATGTACAAAAGAAAGGGGAAATACCGTGTGAGGTTTATCTCCTTAGCTAGACAGAAGACTTCTGATTTCGTAAACAATCCCATTCTGATCTGGGCACCAAAGTCCACTGTTCCACGAAAATTAGATAAGCATAACTTCTGTGTAGTTGTGATCAGCAAGAGTTATGACGTCACAACTGCCACACAGTGAAACAAGAATTTTCCACCTCGCTGTATGCTTAAAGACAGGTATCACAATCAGTCACACAAGTTTTGAATGTTGAAAAATGTTGAGTGCACGTAGACATGAACACGTAGACTGTCAATTCAAATACTGTGTGAGTCACATGCGAAAACAGGATTTTGCTGTAGGCCTATAGAGCTCCAATTTTTTTTTTTTTTTTTTTTGATGTCATTAAAATAGACATTTAGGAGGGCAAAGTCTGTCTTTTAACTTCCAAGTGGCAAACTGTTTGGGAAAAATCTTCAGTGTCATTTCCATTCTTCACTTTTATAATCTGACATCATTGACTGGTTGGCATAATCATAAATGAAATCCTGAGTAATTTACATTTGATGATAGAAATAAAAAAAAAAATCTAAAAAGTCCCTGTGAACAATATAAGATATGATTAAATCAGCAAATAATGATAACAACAACAAAAATGGAACATTGAGGCCTGTAAAGAAGTTTGAATGTTGGTCAGTCAATCACTACTCCTAACTTCCAAGTGAAACCTAAAAAGAGCTGCTTGTTGTTTATCCAGAGTGTTGCATATTACTTGCAGAGATTTTCACTCTATTAAAACAAGGTAATTAATTTTTATTTTTCTTCTTATTGAAAAGGAAATCACTGTCTGTCTCAAAAGATGTGTAAAAATCAATACAATTTCCTTGATACATATCTTAAAAAGAGAGAAAACACATTTTTTTGGGAAATATAGAAATAACTTATCTCAAGACTAATCCGAAGTATGTACTAACATTGAATTAGTCCTTGTGACCAAAACACTTCTTTAAAGTAGTGGCTATAACAAAAACAAGATACAAAACTTTGTAACTTGCAAACTTTCATCATATTTGCGTATTCCATCAAAATGTCATTTGCATCACACCAAATTCTTTAAATACAAAACTAAATTTCTCTCGCAAACACTGTATATCATATGATAACTTGCTACATGTATCTTAGAATCAAACCAACCTACAATCCTAACATACCATTTTGACATCAACATTTCAAATACTCTACACTACAATGACTCCAGGACAGATTTAAAGTGATACGTCAAAGCAAAATGAAAATATACCCTGCTAACAGACCCATGTTAGCTGAGGCCTCCCTCAGATACTACAGAGTATTATCACCAAAAATGGAAAGCAGACATGCACAAGCCCAAGAGCTGCCTGCAAACCATCAAAGCGTCTATTCAATGTCTGTCCCCCTGCCTAAATCAAATTAAATGAATCGCATTTCAGCTCCGCAACTTTCAATACAATTATATAGTTCTGTCAGATACATTTGGAAGGGTGCAAACAGTTGATGAAAGTGACAAGCATGAGCCATATATACATTTTGCACAACACTGTGAGAAATTACCTCCATATCTATTTGTAGAACAGAGGAAAACAAGTAAAAACTGAAAATACAATCTTATTCTTTAAACTTTTAAATACATTTACTTGGCTGTGACCACTTTTTTGTTCACAATGCATTTATTTGCAACTGCCCCTTTTGTTGATATTGGGTTATCAATCGCAGACAGCTTGCTCTGATTATGTTTAAAGTGCTGTGAAAAACCTGACCTTTTCAAGAATGATATTGATGTTAATGAAATTACCAGAAGTGGCAACAGAAAATAGACACTATAGGTATAACTTTGTATAGAAGCATTGGATTTGGAGGTAATTAACAAATGCTTGTGTGCTATATCTCAAGTTAGGAGTATGAAACCATAGGAACTCTGCTCTTAATCTCACCACATACAATGCGAGATTAAAGGACAAGTTCACCTTCATTAACATATTAAGGATTGAGAGAATGGAGCAATATTAGTAGAACACATCATTGAAAGTTTGAGGAAAATCGGACAATCTGTTCAAAAGTTATGAATTTATGAATTTTTTGTGCAGTCACCGCTTTATGAGAAGACTACTGCAGTGTATGATGTCACATGCGTACAACAATATAAGGAAAATATAAAGAGAATTTCACAAAATTTCATCTTTTGAAAAAAGTACACATTCCCTTGACTCGTTACTGACATATGTTACGGGTAATATTATTCCCATTGCCTTTAGAAAGAGGCAAGTCAAGTGCTCTTTTATTGTGCGAAAAAAGTGAAAATATGTTGAATTTTCTTTACATTTTCTTTATACTGTTGTACTCATATGACATCACGAGCTTTAGTAGTCTCCTCATCCAGCTGTTCCAATACAAAAATTTTAAAAATTCATAACTTTTGCATCGATTGTCCAATTTTCCTCAAACTTTCACTGATATGTTCTACTAATATTGCTGCATTCTCTCAATCCTTATGTTCATGAAGGTGAACTTGTCCTTTAAAAAAGAAAGATTATTTACATACATAATAATGTAATGGTAAAATCATAATGGTATTAACCGTAATGGCATTACATAATCATGATAGAAGTTCAACTAATTTGTAATTAATTACAAATTCCATCATTACATGGGAATGGAATTTCACTGATTTACACTGAACAGATTACAGCTAAAAATCATAAATTTTGCTATGGACTTGCTTGGTTTCTCAAAACATGGCAAAGCAAAACCTTTGTGAAATACAAAATACGATATCCCACCAGAAACATGAAATCTGGGCTATGTATAATGTGTGACTCTGAACAAGTCATAAACTTGTATACATACCCACAAGTTTGTTCAACCGTGTAAACGGTTATCACAAACAGCTTACTGAAATGAAGGCCAGGCATAATCTCGTGTCAAATACCTATAAAGAGCCAACATATATGTACGTCAGTGTGCAGCCTGCCCACGATTGCAAAATAGGTCAGTCACTCAGCTGCTCATGGTCAACAAATTGAGCAATGGCTTTGTCAATCCAGTTGTCACATGTACATCATCGTACACGTACAAGCAAAACATCATTGCAAACATGACAAGGCAGACTTGTGTGAGTAGAAAATATTAAGATGCTTGTATGTATGCAGATTGCTTCATTAGTACAAAGAAGAGTATGCATCAATATATGCAAAGATGCAAGACAACTCGTAAATTATTCAAGAGTGGGAGGGGGGTAGTTTTGATTTCACTTCAAATTTAAAGCAACAGACATCACTGGCAATATATATTGTCACCTCAAATTACTTTACAAATGATCCAAAGTCCGCGTACATGTGTCTTGTGTGATTCAGGTCTTACCTTCTCTCGAAATGATGCCAGAGCCCGGAGTTCTACTGGACATCGAAATAAGATAGATTTTCCTGACTTTGGAACATATTGCGCTAGGTAAAAGAGTTGTGTAATATGGTCCTTAAATGTTCCCCACATGTAGCAGCCAGCCATTCATTGTGAATTTAATAGTCACATCATTTTTGTTTTTCATCTCAGGTAAAAAGAAACCAAGAAGCATTTTGGATGAGCAGTGTTTACAAAAAATTTGGGTCCAATTTCTTATGAACAACATCATGCATGCCAAGAACGCATTGCAGTGCGTGGGCGGCAAGGTTGAAAATTCAAGGTCGGAACTGGAGTAGAATAAATCGGGTTTCCGGAATCTTCTTCTCTTTTCTCTTGAGTAAAAACAGAGTAAACATGACACCCTTATATCCGATAATGATACCATGGGCATAAACAGAAACAATAGCTGTCAAAATACAAATATAGGAAGTGATATGTTATTTCCTCTGATATGTGCGGGTACCGCCTATTGCAAAACTGCTGTAAAGGGAGGGGATTGTTTGTGAATGAAGATCTGAAATTGATACCATTTAATGTGCTGGCTCAAGTTTCTCTCTGGATGAAGTCAACAAAGGATTATTGTCATCTCTCACGCTGAAGAAGCTAAAAATAATGCCACTCGATTCAATCAAAGATAAGAACATAGAGCCAGCATGGCACTATGGCTATTGGCAATGACTTCCAAAAGAAAACACTCCAGGAAGTATGACTTCCTAGAACTCACCTGCAATTTCGTACATACTGCGATACTGCAATCAGAGAAGGTCCAGATAAGGAATGTGTTAGGTAAACATATTTCAGCTCTGAGAAGGGCTTTTTACACTTGTAAAATTTTGCTTAGCCCCGGACCAACGGTGGGGCTAAGGGGGGGCCTTAGCCCCACCGTTGGTACGGGACTATCCTTAGCCCACTTTCTGTTTACACTCGTTTTTGCCAAAGTGGGCTAGCCCCACCGAGAGTACGGTACTATCTGGCCCTGCAAAATAGCAGGGGTTAGCACCGCAATTGCGGTGCTAGCACCGCAATTGCAGTGCCAAGCAAGTGAGTGTAAACAGAACGAAAAAATAATCCTGGGCTAAGCGACGGAGACGAAGTCCGACCCTCACTGACCAATCAGAAACAAGGTAGTCAAGTGCTGCCGGTGCGTGAGTGTACGTGTACAGTACACAGCGTAATTATGAATATTCATGTGGTTTGGAAAGTCCGGGGCTAAGAAATACGAGTGTAAAAAGGTCAGTTTTCTCCTTAGCCCCGGACAAGAGATAGTACGGGACTAATTGGCAAGCGTAAAAAGCTGAAAAAATTGGTACGGGACTAACGATAGTCCTGGGTCAGAGAAAGTCCGGGGTTAAGAAACACAAGTGTAAAAAGCCCTAGAGAGTACTGTACGAGCTGAAATTTTCGCGTACAGATATTTTCGCGAATTGCTACTTGGAGGACATTTTCGCGTGTTGTTAATTTCGCGGTTACGAGAGTCTAACTGAACTTACTTAATTGCACGTTGTTATTTTCACGTGTTGTTATTTTCGCGGTTCGAAGGCGATTCGCGAAATTCGCGAAAATAAAACCACCGCGAAAATTTCAGCTCGTACAGTATCAGGGTGCTCAGATGCAAAAAAAAAAAATATATATATATGTTATTAGAAGGTACAGCTTTACCAAAACGGTACAGCTATACGATGAATTTATACGTCTCAACGTTGACCAACGAAACGACATATAATGAAACGTCAGTCGGAGCATTGTTTCAAACTAGAACTCGATAATGAATCAGCATTCCATCGTGTCCATTGTGAGTCTGAATGTATGGCAACCATAGAACGGTATATAACTGGGCGGTTCACCTTCATTAACATAAGGATTGAGAGAATGTAGCAATATTAGTAGAACACATCATTGAAAGTTTGAGGAAAATCGGACAATCCGTTCAAGAGTTATGAATTTTTGAAGTTTTTGTGCAGTCACCGCTGGATGAGTAGACTACTGCAGTGTATGATGTCACATGCGTACAACAACATAAGGAAAATATAAAGAGAATTTCACAAAATTTCATTTTTTGAAAAAAAGTACACATTCCCTTGACTCGTTACTGACATATGTTATAGGTAATATTATTCCCATTGCCTGTAGAAAGAGGCAAGTCAGGTGCTCTTTTATTATGCGAAAAAAGAGAAAATATGTTGAATTTTCTTCACATTTTTCTTTATACTGTTGTACTCATATGACATCACGAGCCTTAGTAGTCTCCAACACAAAAATTTTAAAAATTCATAACTTTTGCACTGATTGTCCAATTTTCCTCAAACTTTCACTGATGTGTTCTACTAATATTGCTGCATTCTCTCAATCCTTATGTTTATGAAGGTGAACTTGTCCTTTAATGGGAGAGCACATGAAAGGTGACCCCATAGTTGTCACTCATGACCACAACAACATGCGCAGTAGGAAACTGCACATCTATACGACGTCTTCCAGGACGGTCTAGATTATGGTCTGAATGGTCTGTTGGCTATACAATTATACGTCGTTTCTTCATCGAGTTTTGGTATAAACTGGCTTGCGTCTGAATAGGGGGTATGTGACCTGTCAGTAGGCCTAATCATAACGAGTTTCAGACTTACAGATTAAGAACTTGCTTGTAAAATATCAAGAAACATACTTCGTGCTCACTGAGTTATTCTTGTACATACACTTTATATACAAAAACAACCTTCCCAATCACATTTTTCAATCATGATACTTTATTTCAAGTTTCTCACACCAAGTGCTGTAGCCAATCTCGGTTTGGAAGTAATTTCTGACGACTTCTTGGAGCGTCTTCTGCAACCTGAAAATTTTGGCCTCAAGAACACAATGGAGGAGGCGGAGCTCTACAGCTTTCGTTACTGCCAGCAACCCTTTTGTGTCCGCTGGTAACCTCTTTGTGCATAAATGTCGTTGGCATTTTAGGATGTCAGTTCCCGAGAAGGTTAATTGCTTGACTTTCTATTAACTTTTATTACGGTGTGTGCATCTACATGTATGCATGTCCTCTTGTACGTAAGGGTAATCAAGATTTGCATGTTTAATTAACAGGCCTTGGGGTTTTGTGGCACAGCTGCGATATGGAGCGTGATTTGCAGAACTTTAACAAGCAGTAGCGTAGGAGACCCATAACAGAGAAGTGAGATGAAATCACCTTCCTGCCCATATAAAGTGTCTGCAAACAACTACCATATACACAGACTTTAAGTAAAATTGAGGTATTCTGTAGTCTGAAATCCCCCTGTCTAGTGATTTCGCATGAAAACGTGTACAACACTATGTCAAAGAAAAAAAAAAATTACTTGTGAGTCATTTTGTGTACAGGTTGCTTCGATAGATCGGGTCACACATGTTAGGCATGATTTCTTGAGGCAAATAAACAATATCAAATAGCATGCTAGTTTGCTAATCATCCCGCTATTTCGGAAATTTCCCGAGTTTGAGTCAAGAAATTTTCTCAAGCTTAGCTTTAAAATTAGCAGGCCAATTTGAATTCCCAAAACAAATGGCACGCTATTTCGTCATTAGGTAATGAAAATCCAAGCTCAAGATTCTGAAAGTGTGCTATTTCGAAACATAGGGCTGATATGAAAATGCCTTAACAGTACAAATGTAGCTACCTCTTTATTTCTGACTCTTGAATTACTACTGTTTGAGAAGGCATCTATTGAACACTGGACATTCAATGTGCACTGCTTTTAATCTTTATAACGAACACCAAAACACCTTGAATTCCCTTCATCAAGTGTCAGTCTAATCACCTACGTCCTCTCAACATTATGCCTAAAATTGAGAATAAAGCAAAAGAAACAATAAGCACCGGCTACCTTCAGGCTCTGAGCGTGGCACCAGCAGCTGAAACTGCAGCAGGTCTGACGGAGTCAAACCCAGATACGATCCTGAGGTTGCCGTCGCATCCAGCAACTCTTTGGCACTGAGCGAGCAGCCCAACGACGGCAGAGTCGTCGTGTACACATACATCAAGTTCGTCATGACGCCTGTTTCCTTCATATTTCTTCTCAGGAATGAAAAAATGGGGATGAATCCCAATGAGAAATGCTGCACAACTTCTGCCTACTTTTTAAAAATCTACTTCCCCTTTGGATGAGGACACAGAAAAACGCTTACTGTACCTAGCGATCAACTTGACAAGGAACTCTCTCAAATGAAATGCCGACAGTTCAACACTTTGGCTATTTAACACTGGCACATGATCCAACACGGCATAACTAAAGATGAAATCCTCTCGCGCCCATCAGCTCAACAAATCATACCCAATCATGGAATGTCAAATTGATGCTTTGGCTTGTGCTGGGAGTAAACTTCCACCACACAACTCGCACAATCTCTTCAATGGAGAGGTTCCTTTCAGCAGAGAAGATCCAGCAGCATTTCTCCATCCATGTAGATCAAGCTTCGATCCACTTTGGTGCAATGACACGAGTCTGGCAGGCAGAGATATTGTAATGGTCTTCACATTCACAGCTTAATATTCCCATGGTGAATGTGCAAATAAAGAAATGAAAAACCATGTGACTTCCGTTGTTCCAATTTCGCAAGAGGCTCCTCTCTCTTTTCCGTCCTCCCACAAACTATGTGCAATAAGCGAACCGGGGCCCCAATTTATACTTTGTCAGCCGATGAAGGCGGATTGTCACGCACACAGTGGGAGAATTACTGTCCATTGATTACATGGCAAGGATTCAAGGATAAATCTCAAGAACATTTTCTCTCTGCCTCATATGGTCTGGAGGATTAGAATCAATACAGAGGCAGCATACATGTAGGTGCCATTGTCTGCCGGAGCATTCCACCGTCTCATCAGAATGTCTGGGCCTTGGAGTTATGTAACAGGAAAGCAGCCGATTGGGGGGGGGGGGGGGAATGGAAGGCCGGGAACACGTAGCCGGCATTTTCTAGGCAGAACATGGAACATGGATTGCACGTACACTGAAATGTTAGCTTGACAAGGTGTCCAACTGCATCACATGTTAGTAATATTCTCGACATCTGCACACCAAGAGAGGGCATCACAAACTAGGATATATTTCTTTGGCTTCCCCAAATAAGGCATTTAAACAAAGGCCACATATTACTAAAAACAGGCAGGTGTCCATTCAATTCATTTGACCAACGGTAATTTTCAGTGGCCCCGGCAAGCAGGTGATAGGGTTTGAGGCATCCTACACGGTTATGAATATTCTAGTCATGGTCTACGCCTGGCCTGTGATGAGATGCTATATAACACAGGATCAAATACTTTAATAAGAACTAAGTTTACCTTCCCCAACCTTGACCATAAAACTGATTTCTCTCCAGCACCAAAAATGTTAATCAGCTTCTATGAAAAATCAATGTAAACGTAGTGAAAGTTTGCATTTGATTTATATCGGTACAGATTTATTTTTGACCAGTAATTACACCACCGCTGATAATATTATCATGAACAATGCGGTGATAATGTGTAATTTCCCACTTCACAAAGGTGCCTCATTTCAATCAATTTCCATAATGCTGCAGGAAACCACTCTTTGTGTAGAATGCTATCACTTGAATGACTCCACTGTCATAAATCCAAAATCCTTATCACAATTGGTGACCCTAAAACTGACAATAATTGACATGAATCATTGAACACAAAAGGAGTATTTACCAACAGACATGCAATATGCATGCTGAGAACTTGTTGATAAAGGAAAATATGTAAATAGGACCTATATATTTCTTATTTGTCAAACAGGCATTCAGAAAGCAGGTGTTTGGTTGAAACAGGTATGTACCTTTATATGAATTGCCAAAGACACACATTAAACAGGCCCTGGCAGGTAATACATTCAAACATCGCTATTATGTATTTGATATTTGCTGGCAAACAGAGAAAGTAAAACCATCAAGCACCAGTCTTCAAATAGTGTGAATATCAAATGGAAAAAAAAAAAACCAAACAAACATGAAAAGTTGTCATGCAAACACGTCCACCACCAGCGAGTGACTAAGCATTTGATTGTGATGGTCTGAGTTTCGCCAGATCAACACATGGCTGTCAGTCTCAGAATTTCTTGAATTGTTGACAGTGGTATGCCTTGGCAAACAATGACAGTAGTGTGCAGTCGTCATTGAGGAAGCTACGACATCACACTATTGTCTGCAGTGTGAAAGCAGATGGAATGACTCTCGATAGTCTCCTTTTCATACTGACCTCCTCATTTATTCTGCCAACACATACCAGTAAACAGACAGATGTTGACAGGCTGTACTGACAACATGTTATAGAAATGGTGATTCACTCACAACCCCCATCCCCCCCCCCCACAAAAAAAAAGAATAAATAAATGAATGAGCTCTAGAGAGGTTTTGGTTAGTCTTGTGAAAGACACAGGTACATAATCTATCCATCAAGTCAAAATTGTCAAGATTTATATACTGCCATTACTGGCTGTGAAACACTTGATAAGCAATGGTAAAACTGGGTCTAGAAGAACGAAGCCTATCATCATGGGGCTTTGGTGCAGCTACAGTAGACTTTCATACTAAACATGTACTGACTGGTCTTAACTGCTGGTGAATCAAGAAGTAGGTTATTGTGATCGACTTTAGGGCACGTGATCCCAATAATTCAGCTCAAGTACCTTGCCCATGAAAGTGCTCATTAGTCACACATAACGTATTCACTGGCATGTCCATGTTGTCCCGGCCAGACCTATTTTGACACCATGGATGACTTTGAGATGAAAGACCTCTTGGAAGGCTATTTACAAAATTATGTGTAGGCAGAAAAAAAAGAAAAAAAGAAAAAAAAAAAGGCATGCTGCATGCGTCAATCCCTTTGAGCCAGTGTAAAGACTGACGCAAACAATTTGTGGTCATTTCACTTTATTTTTTTCTTCTCTTCCACAGTGAGTGAAAGCATCATTCATTTTTCCCTACAGGTAGAATAGAAGAGTGTACTTTTATACCCCTCACAGATCGCAAAAAGGTCATTGTACTCTCATGTCTTCACTCTCAATGCTAAAATTGCACAGAATTAGGCTCCCTAGTTGACAATGCAAGGTATGTTGAGGGCATGGTATGAATCAGCAAGGTTTTACTACAATGTACATGTTGCAAAAAGCAAGAATTAAGGACCTTGGGGAGAGGTACATCTTGACTTTGAATGAATACATAGACTCCCCAGGTCTGCTATTAAAGATGCATTAAGTGATACCATGTCCATGATTTACTTTGAGAATAAAAGAAAAGTCTGTCGTGAGTCCTTCAAGAATCAGTTAAGATGTAAGTCATGTGGCAATGTCATCTTGTATAGCATTTCCTTTCACAGAAAAAAAAAGTTTCACCTTGCCCATCTATCCAATAAACGATAGCCCTCATCTATGGTGATGCATTAGAGAAGTATGTACAATTGTATGTGAATTATATGAAACCATGACATATAGCGAGTTGTAGAGACAGAAATTAGTTTGCTCACTCTAAAAGCAGTATGTCCTCCTGAAAAATTACAATCAGATTTCCGCATACCAGTATTGTCTAAATGCTACTTTTAAAATAACATCTGAGCTATATTTTGCAGAAAACCCAATTCAGTTTGGGTTAAGAGGTCACAGCAGAATGTGGTCGTTGTAAAGCATGTCATGGATCTGATTCTTTTGAGTTTAGCACTTGGCTGCTCTTGGAACTACATGATGTGTGAACACAATGGACAGAACTTGGAGGGAAGGAATTCCTGACGGATGCACTACAAACTCATTTATCTTTGACCACTGAAGCAAATCGGATGGGGTTTTCTGTACGGGTGCTGTTCGTTATTCCGAAGGTTTTTTATTCCGAAAGGTCGTTAATCCGAAACACACAAATTCCCTATACCTAGAGGTTCGTTAATCTGAAAATGAAAAAGGGTTCGTTAATCTGAACATTTGTGGCGTTATTCCGAAGGTTCGTTAATCCGAATATTCGTTAATCCAAAAATGAATTTCGGAACAATGAACGTTCGGAATAACGAATCTTAGGACTAAGGAGCCTTCGGAATAACGAACCTTCGGAATAACGAGCTGTAACCTTCTGTACGATGTGGGTAATAAGTTATTGGTTCATACCCTGAAACTGCATTTGAATTGATTCACCATTTTTAAAGTTATCATTGCAGAGGGTCCCGTTGTAATTTTTTGGGGGGATCTATGATATATGGATGGAAGTACAGTGTATGGTCAACACAAGTTTATTTTACAAATTTATTGCTGGATAATACATCATGTAGTCTATTCAGTACACCCAAGCAGTCTATTGCTATGACAAAATATGTTGTTTTTCACACACTTGTGCATATCAGTACTTACAAGTTTGAGATTTAAAACAAGAGGTCATTTTTTGTGTGTTTTGTGTTATCAAAAACAAAAGATGGTGTCAAAAATGGCAAGACGTAAGGCTTCCATGAAGTCAGACAGGTAAATACACAGTCAGTGTATGTGCGATGTGTGGCAATATTGTTTACAGTGTGATGCAAAGGCCGATGTATAAATACTGATGACTCAATTTCTGACCTCTGTGACTTGGGACAGCGGTTCCACTACCAAGCCAGTGCGTGGGGTCAACTGTATCAGCTTTCAGAGATACAGGTGTATTTGTCACAAAGGATCTACACACAAGGTATTCAAGTCACCTGTTTGTACAGGTATTCAAAAACAAATAATCAATACTTTAAATCCATGCAGCTGTTTTTGCACTGTACAGCAAGTCACACACAGGCAGGCTATCCCTGTCTGGAACAACCTTATTATGAAGGTATGCATAAAATTTGAATACATCAGAAAGCTGGTCCATGAGTCACACATTGAGTATGCAGCCATGAAACAACAGTGGTGAGACTGAAACAGCTGTTTGGGGTTGCCCAATGGATATAAAACAACTTCATACTACAGCACAGAGCAATGTCGCATTCCAAATTCACTATGTTTTATTTTTCACATCATTTTCTGGTAGACTATAAAAAAACTTAATACTGCATAAAGAGCAGATGGTTGATATTCAATAGTTAAGTTACATTCAAAATTCACTATGTTTTATTTTTCACATGATTTTTTGGTAAACTCTTCCCCTAGAGCCGATCATTCAACCCAGCAACACGAGTAGTTGACCATTTCCATCTATGACCTTCAAGATTAATCAACCATGATACAGAATTTAATTCATGGCACAAGCTAGCATAGATAAAGCAATCTTCAACAATGGATATTAGGTGGGCAGAATCAAGTTCATATCTCATTTAAAATTAATTGACCTTATTACGTGGAAATCATGACGTACTACGTGGAAATCATGACGTCCTACTAAGCACAAATTCTTGGTAGCGGCCATCAACATTATTCTTGGCTGGGTGAGTGCAGAAAAACTGCCCATACACCATCACAGGCCTCAACAGTGTGAGTATTATTACGGTGTAAGTGTACAACCTCTGGCCTTGTGATGGTCAAAGGTCAATGACCAGGCTCTGCCCTCATCACAAACTCCAAGCACGCTTGGGGGTTCACCATCATATTTCTGGCTGCAGCATTATTCATACCTTGGTAGCGTTTGATTAATGATTTCCAAGAAATCTGTCGTGCCTGAGAGGGGAAGATGGAGTTCTCTGTGCAGTGAGTGCATTTTAGTTTTACACGTCTGTGTGTCTTTCATATCTTCACCAGACATTCTACCTACAAAAGTACCACCAACACACTGCCCTCCCTCAGAATATTTCTACAACACTGACAAACATAATCCAACCACAAGCAAATGAATCATGTGTTTCTACTAGCAGCACTAAGATCTTGTTTAAAGGCTAATAATGAAAATTGGTTCACACAGGATACAAATATGCTCAGTGCTTTAGTGTTGTTTTCTCTCTCTATCAGATCTACAGTGTATTTCTCTCTCTCTTTTCTCTGTCTCTTCAAGTAGATACTTCATCAAGAATATCTTATCGCATCAGTTGCTTTGCCCACTTAATATGAGACAATGATAAATGAGGTACTAACATAAATCACATTCTCTCAGTGCTAACCGAATCTTATGTATTCATAATTAATATGATATGCTGAAGTCATTTGACTGGTGTGGGACTGCATTTTCCCAGTAATCAGAGTAACAAAAGCTACATGGCAGTTTTCACTTCTTTATTTTGTCCTGTGTGTCATATATATCCAATTATGAATTTTCTACATTAGGCTCCCCCTCCATTTCTTGTATTATTGTCATCTTCTAGGCCAGTATGGGTTGATACAATAGCCCTGAGATATTGATTTCAAATACAGGCAATATACCAAATACGCAGATGCATTATCATACAATGCGCCTGAATAATCCCGAGTGTGAAATTTTCCAACCGGAAAAGTTCACTCGAGTTCATTGCCTGGCTGCTGCTATACGGATTAATTAACCTGAAGTAAACCCAGCAGCTCATTGAAAATTCACAAACAGGTTAGGCTGACTCAAGCATGAGGAATTTTCATTGTTTGGGGTCTCCAATTAATCGCAGACTGGCCTCAGCAAACACTCAATGATTAACCATTACGATGCCACACAGACTGTCTTTCAGAGGCTGAGGCTTTGTTTTATGGTGTCACATTTCTGCTCTGAGAACACAGGAGTTAAATGGTCGTGGTGGCTCTCATTTGCACAGGACCAGTTATGGGTTGGGGTGGAGGGGTAGGGGAGGAATCCTGAACAAAAATAGGCTCATGAATTCCACAGCCCAGCTGAAAATGATGATTCATCTATTAAATAGACATGACAAAAACAGTATCAGCGATAAAAAGTTTACTTGAGATTTTAACATATCAAACCCTTAATTTTTATTGAAAAAAAAAATATAATCGAATTGAGATGCAAGTACCTTGCACAGTATTCCTGTATAGGAACTGCACATAAAATGTAATTAATTTAGAATTTTTAACTACAAACATTCCAATTTTACATGGCTCCAGCAAAATCATGGATACTGCAATCTTAAAGTCAAAAGGGTGAAATAATCAATGATCAGAAAAAAAAAATGCATACAAATTGTACACTATTCAGTTGATGTAAATTATATCAACAGAGGGGCATTTTATCAAAGTGACTATTGTGGACTGATTGCAGCTCACAATAAAAATATCTCACTGCATTTCAGTTATTTACAGTGATTTCATGGGTTTTGTTCTAACTTGTACCAATGTCTCAAAAAACAACATCATCATGGATACGAGCTCTGTGCTAAAATGGCTGAATTCCCAATGCAAGCCATGCAAGGCGTCAAAGTGCCCCTTCCCACGCATTAGCAATGACCTCTTCTGAATTGAGGAGCACATCTCACACAAGCCCTCACTTGTTCAATCAAATAGCTTGAAATATGGACATGTAAATCAATGTAACGATTAGTAAGAATACAACGCAATCACACTCCATATGATTTTCCTCATTCATATTTTTCATATTTGTATCATCTATTTATTTTAGTATTATTAAAAACTAAATGGAGTAAGTGCTACCTAAGTTAGATCAATATTAAACTGTAAAGCAATGAAGCTATGAAAAAACAGCAAATCTGTGAATTTTAGTTGCCACACAAATACATTCCATGTGTTAACTGTTGCTGATTTAGAACTACATGGATAATGTATCATGACAAACAACATGTTGTTTCCCCCCAGCCCCCATTGAAAATTCATCTCATTATGCATCTCTCATCTCAAACCTGCAGGCAATTACTCTCTACATTATCATTATTAGCATTTTCCCTACATTTCCACGTACGTTACAAAAGAAATTAGGCCACATTACCGTAAGAGTAATTTGGAAGGACTAGAAGGCATGCATCATTATAGCGAATTAATTGACTGATAATCGCAAGGTTATAACCTTTCCCTGCATCAAATACGACATTTAATGGGCACATTTTAATAATTAGCTGCTTTTCCTGTCATTACCAGCATCCTCAAAAATGCTTCCTGTTTCATCTTAAAACAATTATTTAAATTCTTTCTCATATTACATACACTGTACATCAAAAATCTCATGAAATCTTGATCAGTAATACTTACAATTCTTGGTAAACTTGCGTCAGTTCAGTTAAGAGTAGTATGCAAGGTGATAGATGGTCTTCAATTTCCATTATATATTGGCTCTGGATGAGAAAAAGAAAAAGAAAGCAATCAATCAGATTTTCATTAAGTACTATTTCATGGCATCATGATAAGACAGAAGATGACACAAGAAAGAAGAAAGTTGGCATGCCATTTTTGGTTGGAAGTGCCCCCCCCCCCCCCCCCCCACTTGACAGCTCATGAATTTTATGAGCAGGAAACTACATTGTATCTACAGCAAGCAGGATTAACAGTCCTTTTCAAACAATATCATAACTTTTACCATAATAATCATCATTATTATCAACATCATCATCATCATCATGATTCAAGTTTTATTTTTACAATGACATTGCAAGTTGTCAAATCATTATTCACACCACAGTGAACAAGAAATGACCAATACATTCAAATTAAAACCAAAACTCAACTATAGGCGTGTCTTCATCAGCCCGAAGTTCAAACTAGCGGGACATTTTGTGGTCTTAGAAAATAGCCTGATACGGCAAATGTGCGTCTTCATCAGCTTGAACAGCCTGCTTCGGGAAATTACACATGTAGTCCAAAAATTGACACATGCGCACTTTGCATCATTACTCTGCCTAGCTCGCTGTTCGAAAGTGGATTTCCCGCTCAAAATCTCCTACAACACCGTATGTACGATACCACAACCAGGGAGGTGCGCAGCACAGCAAATTCTCTCCAAAGGGATATTAATAACGCTACTCTTCTGTCCAGTGACACATCTTATATGAAATGAACAAATTGCAATGTTTAAACAAATCCAAAATACACACAATCTGCAAGAATCTTTAGCTAAGGTAGAGTGGACCAGAAGAAGAAGTTTACAAAAAACAGCTAGCATGCACGGAATTACCTCAACAGTAGGCCTAGTACACACATGTGATCCTTGAATACGCCGTGAGTGTATGCACTATACACAATTACTATAGCTTGTACATGCGCTTTCAATAGCCAGCTGGCTAACCAGAAGCGTGGAGGGATCGAGAAAATTTCGGGCTGATGGAGACGCACCCGAAATAGCGCGCTATTTCACGAATTAGCGCTCTAGTTCACGAACTAGACCAAGATTTCGGGGGAAATTTTCCCGATCAAATAGCGCGCTATTTGCGCCTTCACTACACAGATAGCATGCTATCTTGACATCGGACTAATTTGGTAACCGCAAGATAGCGCGCTATTTTGAAACTTTGGGCTGATGAAGACACACCTTATGACTTACTCTATAAGATCATGAAATGTTAATCAAAAGGCAATATACAGTTGAACCTCTCGTATCCGGACAAGTCAGGACCGAGGCTCATCCGGATAAGGGATTTGGCCGGATACGGGAGACTCAATGCTTTATACATGTACATACATACACATGTACTGATGTAGCCCATTGTAGTACCACATGTAGTAATGTGTATACTGCAACCTTTTCATTGTTACACTCAGTAACAGACCCCAAAATAGAGGTTCGTGTTTGCAAGAATGAAATCATTTTCTTTTATAAATTCTTGGGATGACTTACCTAAATAATTATTAAGAAATGTATCAAGTATATGTAATTCATGTGTGTTTGTGTAGGAGTTCTCAAGGAGGTGAGAATCCCCCTTTCCTCCCGTAATTATTAAAAAAAGATAAAAAAATCATGGCGAGATTGCGTCCGGATAATAGAGAGATCCGGATAAAGGGAGGCCGGATAATAGAGGTTCAACTGTACTTCAAAACACTATAGATGATTCATTGTTTACAATATTATTTCCTTATTTGATTTGTAACTTGGTCATATGTAGCAAATTATCATCAGAACTTTGTTGCTTTTTTATTATAAGAATACAATGGACTAATTTCTACACAAAGAATGATGATAACAACTTGTTCTAAACACTAAGTGCATAATCCCGTCGCTGGGGCGACAAGACCTCATATCTGCAAAATGTCAAATGTTCAGGACAGCCAAAAAAACATGGCGGCCAAAGCACTGTAGCAAATGGGATAGCCTTTCCTTTGACATGCTGTGGCGGCTTCATTATTGGAGTAAGACAGTTGGGATTTGGACAGGATATCACTTAACCCATTATTTGACCATTAATCCAAAAAAGTCATTTTCACCAAAATTGCAGATACAAGGTCTTGTCACCCCAGCGACGATCATGATATGGTACAATTTTATGATATGTTTATGCTATCTTGCTATGACAACTAATTTGTCATTATATATGTCTGACCTCTGAAGCACAGATTATCACCTTC
Organism: Diadema setosum; assembly: GCF_964275005.1. Taxonomy (NCBI): domain Eukaryota; kingdom Metazoa; phylum Echinodermata; class Echinoidea; order Diadematoida; family Diadematidae; genus Diadema; species Diadema setosum. The sequence continues at coordinate 11,380,699 of NC_092689.1, read as the reverse complement.
ACTAATAAGTTATGAGTTGCATTTTACAAGCAACAAGTTGAAAGCCATGTCATGCACTGGGTGTGGAACGTGACTTCATGAAGGTTATGCAATTTACTGCACACATTATTCATGATATTTATCAGAAAAAGACTGGATAAGCAGAGACATTTTCAGAACGGATAAACTCAAACACATGCCACTCCCTAGCAACATGATTTAGAGATGGGCAAAGAATTCTAAAACACTGACAATGCCATTTGGATCACGTTTCTTGAGCTGTTGCATTTATCAACTCTGTCGTGAGTTGACTGGCAGGCCTTGTCACTGCCCAGATCCACTGCACAGTTTTGACCAAAGGAGCAGAAATGTGTAGTGATTTGGCAGAGGTTGGCATGGACAGGTCCGCGCTATACACACTTCAAAGCGATTTCACATTTATCAATTCTACAGAGACATGTTTCGGTCTCAATCGCGTCTGCAAGCGCACTTTTTTCAGCATTAAAGAAATGTGTTTCCAACCCCATAATCTAAACAGCTTTGCATTAATTATCTGCCCAAATCTCCCTGAAAGTGGTTTGGAAACCTTAATTTAATGCCAGAAGTAAGTTGATAAACACACCCTTTGACTTTGTTAACCAAAGTCATCAGAAAGGACAGAGAAGAACAGTTCAAGAGCAAACCAGGAATACTGAGCACTTTTTTCCTTGTTCTTTTCAAGTGCTCTCATGATGAAATATTATGCAGGTCTGAACATGTACAGGCTTGTTATTATTATGCCAAGTAGGAATTAAGGAATCAGGTACTCTCCGAAAAGCTCATATATTCTTTCTAGCTGATGTGGTGTACGTATGAAATTAAAGTGGATCTTTATCTTCACAAAAGCATTACTGAAACAAATCGAAAGTGGGGCCAATGTCATAATTGAGCAACTGTCCCAATAAGAGAGGACAGAATTGTACAGACAGTGTTAGGGCTAAGTTGGACTCTGTGTGCTGGTGGACTACCGGTACATGTATAATGCATTGTCTGACATTTAATTCTACAGCTTCTATTCTGCTCTCTTTGATAGCCTTCATTCAAGTACTTCCTACGAAGTAGTGAAAGGTTTCTTATCTATACCTGTGGCTGTATTTTGTTGTACCTGGTACAGTTCATTTCATGTTCTTTCTTTGATGAATTCATGAAATGTATCCATAATAAACAAGTGTTTGCTGAAAACAACGTTTTTAATGATACCAATTCTACTCTTGACGTTTAATTGGTTAATGTGTTAACAGTGAATTTTTGCACCAGTAATTCTTTGTGCTTGACCAGGTCAGGTCCTGCCAATCAAAAATTGGGTGGACTTTTTTGGGGAGCAATGACAAAAGTAGCAAAATATTTCAATAGATACCAACAATGAAAAAGTGCATCTAGCTGTTTCTAGCAGTTGATGGTTTATGTACTTTCAGTATTTAAGGGTGTGTACAGTTCTGGTTCAGGTGAGGATTTAGCTTTTAACATTTTGCAAGATATTCAGAAACCACTCTATGAGATTTCAAAGAGCATGCAATTCCATGGGGTATCAAAAGTTTATTTGATGAAAATCGGTTTTGAAATGGCTGAGATATCCAAAAACAAGGTGAAACAAAAGATATCCTAATAAAGTTGTGGCCTGTCGCCTTTTATTATTATCACTTTTTTGGATATCTCAGCCAGTTGAAAACCAATTTTCATCAAATAAACGTTGAACACTTCTTAAAATTACATGCTCTTTCATATTTCATTAGAGGTTTCTCATTATCTCACTTAGGAATGTGCAAAACATGAATCCCCATCTCAACCAGTACTGTACAGTCCCTTTAAAACATTTCCTCAGTGAGATTGCAACACTGGATGTAGAAAACAGTAAAGATGAGGTGCATTTCGAGGACAGTGAGCATGATCCAAATCATGATCGACATCTCACTTTTCAAATTACCATTCAAACAAGGCAGAAATTCTACCAAACAGTCATGACTGAAACATTGATGTTTTCTTGGCAGGGTTCAACACAATGACCGAAAATCTCACTAACCCACTGATGTTGAAATCACCAATCTGACTAGACACGGCTCGGAGCAATCATCACAATTACATGCTGTATAATGCACAGAAAGTCACATAAACAGTAAGATTTGGATCGTGATCAATCACAATTTTTCTGCCTGCCAGGAGTTCACATGACAAATCAGTGAGATTTGTATAGCCATGCAAACAATGATGGTTGGATCGTGAGTGGAAACACAGCCACTTTGGACAGTGGTACTGGCACAGGTCATGAAATGATATAAAATATGAAACTACTAGATTTGTTTAAAGTGTGGGAAATATTTATCTAAGAATGGGTTATACATGCTCTTGGATTCTCAAATCTAATAAAAAAGATAAAGATAATACTGTACGAGCTGAAATTTTCGTGGTGGTTTTATTTTCGCGAATTTCGCGAATCGCCTTTGAACCGCGAAAATAACAACACGCGAAAATAACAATATGCGAACAGATAAGCACAGTTATACCTCGCAACCGCGAAATTAACAACACGTGAAAATGTTCTCCTAGTAGCAATTCGCGAAAATATCTGTACGCGAAAATTTCAGCTCGTACAGTACTCTATCTGGCACCAAATATCTTTTAAGGGGGGGGGGGGTGAGGTGATAATGGCATGCAAGATGATACAGTGTACATGTATTGTAGCAAGTTGCTAATAAACAACATCAATGCTCAGACCATAATACACATTTTATTATCACATGGAAAAAAAAATGTAGCTACATTATATTGTACATGTAGCAGCTACTTTTGACACCACAACCTAAAAAAAGAAGAATGTTGATATAAAACACAAGAATTTAGATGTTATGCTGTCCCTCAGAAAGGCACCACAGGATGACAGAGGCCAATTCAACAAAAGGAGTAACATATGACCCCTCAAACACACAATCACAGGCCACTAGTCACTGTCACTGTCAAGATAGAGCATTGTAATTGCTCTGCCCAAAAAGCTCTGTTGCCCACACAGCAGATAGAGTAAATGCTATCAGTCATCACATACATTTCTGAGAGCTGTCCAAGTGGAGTGTCTCTGTGAAAAGACTTGATGCATCACATTAAAGCATGTTTCTACGCCATACTCACACAAGCTCGTTGAGACTCTGCCCAGATGTCACGTAATCTTCCCAGGGAGGTGAGGGAGGAATGAGGGGGAAAATCCGCTTTTGTGCAAAAATTTTTCGTTCACATGACCTCGTGTGGAATTCCACTTTCACCTCTAGCTTGAGTGCTATCCTCAAAGTATAATGATGCTGCTTGACGTTACCAATTCTGATCAACTGATGCAGAGGATACGCTGCAATCGTTCCACACTCAGACTAGTTTTTTTTACGAACAATCTCAAAGCTTCCCGCCACTCTTGATGATATTCGGTGTAGAGTTTGGGTGAAAAATGATAAGCATCATCCAGGAACTACGTGACAAACCATAATGACATAGCAGTCAACGGACATATACGGAGCTGGTTATCTTGAAGCTGGCTCAAGTACAAGTACGCAGAGTAGAGAAGCAACTGACCCACCAGAGTGACAACCAGTCGTTAATAAGGAACCCAATCACATGTGGAAATCCCCACTAATTCATCAAAGCAACTCCAGTGGGGGGGTACAGTGGGCCCTCCACCACTGCGTTATGAGCCCCAAGTTATTCAGCCTGTGGGGGGAAGTACACGGTTCGCAGGAGGAGGAGGAGTAGGCGGAGGGGGAATAACAAAATGGGATTGTGTATTCATACGTGCAGGCCTAGGAGTGTGTACCGAGTGTGTGCATAATGCGCCCGTCAGTCTGTCTTGCTCGTTGGCAGTCTATTTAGGGTGAGTGTGCGGTGGAGCATGAGGCAGCAGGTCCCACCCCATTGCACAAAAATGTGTCATCCCTACTGGGTTGAGCGCTCGACTCATTGTTCGATTGTTTACTACAAGCAGTCGTTAAGACTATACTATGCATAGTACTGTTCTCCGTTTTTCTGATGAAATAGATAGCACTTAGGGAGGCTCCTATACTCCCTCTCCCTTTCAAATTTTGCATTATCTCTCCTGTTTTAGCTTTCTTTGTTCCCCCTCCCCATTTTCCTAAAATTTTCAAAATCAGGAAATTTGCGAAACTAGGAAATGGGAATCCCCCTGTTATGATGTCTATTTTATTAATAAGCCAATTCGCTAATTATATTGCATAATTCCCGCGACTGTTACACATCAGGAATATTTAACTGGATCATGGTCAACTGTGATGCCTGCAGATCCATGCACATACATCCCCACTCCAGTCTTAAAGGCATAATTTAGCATTTGCAGATGAAACAAAAACCCAGCATTAATGCTTTAAAATAGTTCTAAAATATGAGTTAGGGATAGAAACAACCACTGTAAAAATTTGAATCTGTATTATCAATGTTAAATATTGTTAAATACACAAAATGTGAACAATGGTTATAATAAGAATACTTCCAGACTAAACCGTCTACAGTTATGGTTTATTGAGAAAAATACTGATATCTCCTTATATTTCATTGTATTTTAGGCTTTATTGCGAAAATTGTATATGGTAGGACGTTTTGTGATACAACAGATCTACACATATGCATAAAAGGTGATATCTTCAAAAATTTCAAAATCACTTCTCCCAAAGGTAAACTGGACCTTTAACATGCCCGCATGTTAACAGTTTTCTAATCTGTATCTATTTCTCCCTCACATGATATCCCAAGCCTGGCTCTTCCATGTATTTCTAGACTCTGATCAGAATATAATATACATTTTAATAAAAGCATGGCATTTAATCAGCATGGCATACTTAACCCATTGAAGATGAGTCCCAAGTATACTCGGGCGGTGTCTATGGGATATGCGTGTTATAGCAAAATCAGCCCGTCCTCAATGGGTTACATATCCCACCCTTTCACCCTCCATATTGTCTGGATAGCAAATTCATAAAAGATAGATAAACTAAACTTCTATCATACATTTTATCATTGAACATACCATTGACCATTACCAATTCAATCAAATCTTCAATTCTATATATCTTTATAACATCTAATACATCTTTATAATATCAATTTGAAGCATCCACCTCTGAATACACTAACTTCTATAAAAACCCTTCCTATGATAGTGTTCATCAATATTTCATTGTCAATTGTTTGTTTGTTTTTGCTGGAGAATCTCACAATTAACTTTCTCTTTTTTTATAGAATTGAGAATTCTGTATCTACAACCCTTGTTAAACTTCATATGATTTAGACTGGACAATTATAGTTTCAGATGGATGAGAATTTTACCTTACATGGTTCTGCAGACATCTATGGGCTGTCACCGACTAACGGTGGGTAACCCACACTATTTAACATGGGAACATTTAATAAACTGAAGTACCAGTTCATTTTGTAAGCAGACCAAACCAGGTACTGTAAAAGTGGATATTTTTGCACGACTAATTTTTCGTGCTTGGCAGGGTGAGAAGAGTTTTGCAAGTTTTTAATTCCGCAGAATCAAGACACCAAGTACAGAAACAAATGGCAAGCAAAAATATTTGCATGCTTTTATTTTTGCTCTAGTTTGTGGTTGCACGAAATGCGTGAAAATTTCAACACCGCAAAAATTTCCACTTACAGTACACTGACATCTATAAAGTATCTTGGATTCTTGGATATACCACTAACAGTTGATTGTACCTGTCAACACAAACTCAACAGTTCAAAGAATACACTATTGTCTCATTGAAATAAATTCACATTCATTTGGTACAAATCTTATACAACTTCTGATAAGATCTTTCTAACAAGACTGTATAACAGCATTTGTCTTGTTATCAATCTTTAGATTTTTTTTTTTGGGGGGGGGTCTTCTTTTTTTCTTTTTTTCGTTTTGAGTTGGTTAGGCGCCTCTGCATAGAATTATACGCAGTTATAGAATGTCTTCTTTGATACCTCTACATGCAATTTGAAACATGACAATATGGTTTGCAAAAGCAGAGAGAAGTGAGAAGCAGAGGGAGTAATTCCAGGATTTCCCGTAATGATGCAAGCAAATGATAAGAGCTCCTACAAAACAAAACACAGTAATCTGCAAAGTTCCGCATGTCATGAAACATCCTCTTGACAAATATTTATATGCGTACCACTATAAATACAATGTAAGCCAGTACTCGGGTTAGGGCTTTTTACACTTGCAAATTTTTGCTTAGTCCCGTACCAACGGTGGGGCTAAGGGGGGGCCTTAGCCCCACCGTTGGTACGGGACTTTCCTTAGCCCACTTTCTGTTTACACTTGTTTTTGCCAAAGTGGGCTAGCCCCACCGATAATCCCGTACTATCTGGCCCTGCAAAATAGCAGGGTTAGCACCGCAATTGCGGTGCTAACCCCGCAATTGCAGTACCAAGCAAGCGAGTGTAAACAGAACGAAAAAATAATCCGGGGCTAAGCGACGGAGACGAAGTCCGACGAAGTCCGACCCCCACTGACCAATCAGAAACGAGGTAATCAAGTGCTGCCGATGCGTGCGTGTACTTGTACAGTGCACAGCGTAATCATGAATATTCATGTGGTTTGGAAAGTACAGGACTAAGAAATACGAGTGTAAAAAGGTCAGTTTTCTCCTTAGCCCAGGACAAGAGCTTAGTACAGGATTTATTGGCGAGTGTAAAAAGCTGAAAAAATTGGTACGGGACTAACGATAGTCCTGGGTCAGAGAAAGTACGGGGTTAAGAAACACAAGTGTAAAAAGGGCTTTACAATGTCAGCATGTGCAGATAAAGTCCACTTTAGGCTTTCTCTTGATATTGACATGTACATGTAGCTTACAACAAGTATTACACTTGAAAAAAAAAAAAAGGATAGGTCTTCATGACAAATATATTATATACTCATGCACATGTTGTATGAAATAGGTGTATTTTTTTCAACCAAATTAATAAAAGCGATTCAAGTAGCATTTTCATGTAAACTGCCATTTTCTCGTCCTTGTAGACCATTGCTACCAATAGCAGTATAATTAGCACCAAGTCAACTGGCTTATTTCTGCACCTTACTGCCAATGCACTTTTGAGGACTCTCTCTTCCCCCCCCCCCCCAAAAAAAAAAAAACACCCAACAACAACAACAACACTATACACACAAGTATGATTTCCTTTCATTTTACAATGGAAGATTTAGGCCTAAACCCCTAAAAATGGTTAGAAGAAAAATCATAGACTACAAACAAAGTATTACATGGTCATTACAAAATAAACTTTAGTAAGAAGAAGAAGGAAGGATGATAATCTCAGCAACTATCTCTTATATCAAACAGTCATAACTGTCTGATTACATGTGTTTTGGGTTTTTTTTTTTAATACAGGTATTTCGGGTCAGTTTCTAATGTACAGCTATTCCATGCACTCCCGCACTTAGTAATGACATTTACTCAAGTTGCATAATTGCTCCAAATCCAGAAAAATACCATTTATAGTAAAAGACAGGTGATCAGTCTCTTTCCATTCTCCTTTCAACCAAATCTGGGAGATGGGATTAGGCCTATACATACAGTTACAAGCATGACAAGCAGGGTATATCATTTAAAGTTGCAGTGGGCTTCTCATTATGCTGCAGTACAGTATGTTTTATTTGTTTGTTTGTTTTTATTCACTCAGTCACAAATACTTCTATAAATAGAGTAGTGATGTCATTAATCTGGCAGATTCTTTTTCCCCTTGTTTCAAATAGCACCAGACCTAAATGCCACAATGTAAAATATTTCTCAACATAGTCACCTGTTTATACAATGCAGCAAGATGTTTGCCTTGCAATGTCGATCTCTTTGTTTGATTCAGTACTTTGTTCAAGAACTTCCAAAATTGTTTTTCTTTCCAGTCTTGTTTGGAGGTCCAAGGCTGGTAGGCTGGATGCTGCTGGATAAAAATAGCCACACTTGAGATCACATGTTTTTGAGTGTTATATGCAGTAACATGTTTTTCCATTACATAATACACACGGATATATTCCCCTAAAATAATGAGGTTTAGAAATGACTCTTGAGGAAGTTGTAGAGGGCATAATTTTCAGAAGTACAATGAACATTATGTCACTGCTGCCACAATCAACATGGGGTTATTTCCATATGCAGTCCGAGAGGATTGGCAATTCTACACGCCATGTCAAAGCACAAATTCTATGCACAACTGCACACAAAGAGTTCACCGTGAGGCCTCATTGTCTCTGAGGAGGCCACAAAAATAATAAGTCTACACAATTGTGTTTGTTTGCTGTCATTCATGTTTTCATTCATGGCAGAGGTTAAACAAAAAAAAAATAAATAAAAATCCCTGATTGAGAAACCTGCGTGTATCCATGTTTTACTTCCCTAAATTTTGCTGCAGTTTCCAGCAATTTCTACCGACTGCACGTAAAGGTGACTCAGAGTTTACCTGGTGTGACTCAATGAAAACTTATCTCTTTAAAACTTCACCACAGAGTTGCGGCAGAATGCTATCAAGTCACACAGTTCACAGTAGGCATCACAGCTGCTAGTAAGCCTATATCAGTTTATCACACATAGACATACCCTCAGCATCACAACACTAACCCCCTCCCCCCCCCCCCTCCCCGCCCTCCACACACACTTGTTCTGTTTTCCCAAAATCTTTATTTGATTGCCTTCAAACAATTCAATAAACAAAACCATCATAAACAACTATCATAATTGCATTTTCTACAATTACACATTTATAACAGGTCAGGAATTGTGATTGTTTACAATAGCTTGAGAATATCAACACACATGTATAAAGAATAAAAAGAGAAAAAAAAATGAAGAAGAAAGACACACACACCAACAGACTCTGAATACACCATAATTCAAATTGTGTCTGTGTACTAGTTTGGCCTGCTTTGGTAGTTTTTCAGTGTAGTGTCAATGGTCTAACATGGATTGCAACAAAAATAGTAATTCATCTCTCCTTTTTTAGAATGATCATGGAGTTCTGAATAAACCTACTGACATCAAACATGTCAACATTTGTTTGCTGGCAATATCACATGTTCACTGTGGATTGCATGGATATCTGGAACAATTCCAAATAAGTCTACCTGATAATACATCCATACATTCAACACAACCACAAAACCTCAGTGGTCAGTCAAATCACAGAGAATTTCATCACTGCTGGTAAGCATACATGGTAGTCAAAACTTCCCAGTTCAGTTATTTTGAGCCTTCTTCATTGACAAATGACATTGCTTACACCTGGTTTGTCCCATGCAGATGTGCACATAAACACTTGGGCCAGGTGAGGTTGTGGTTGTTGAACCGGTCTCCATGGCGATGAATGGCTATGACATCACACTTCGGTAATTTGAGCCAGAGGTATTTGCTCAAATACAAGGGTGAGCCACACCCCAGTTGGTTGCACTTTGCACCTGTTTACCCCTACAATGCTGGATATCTTGATCTGGATAGGATAGCTCATGGTTCATACAAAATATTTGCACAAAACATACCAAATATGTCCCCCTGTTTGTCTGATGATGGTTGTTGTCTGGTTGTTGATTTTTTTTTTTATTTTTTTTATTTTTTTTTTTTTTTGGGGGGGGGAGGGGGTCGAGATGGAGTTCAAACAAAGTTCAAATCAAAAATGCCTAATAAAATCCAATGCCATTATTGGTATGCACCCACTGGATACATACCCAGACCTAACCATTCTGACCAAAAAAAAAAAAAAATAGGGATGATTTGGCTCAAAAGTAAGAAACAGCAGTTCTCACAGGAGTGTGTAGTAAAATCATAATGAAAAATAGAAAACTCCTATTGAAACAAGAGCTGGTAATGGCCGAAATTCATATTCTTTCCTCCAAACTAAGAATAGTTGGGAGGTCTGCATTTTATAAATGTCTTCATGTTTTAAACGTATAAGATAGGCCCTTGGTGTCAATTACATCCAATATTCAGGAATTGTATCATAGATTCATATTCATTTATGTTTTACTTTGCCTGTACCCACCAAGGAAGTAAAATCTTGCAATTGAATTAGGCTACGATCATGAAAGCTACAGTATCCAAAGATCAGCTAAAATGTAGGAACCAACATGTACAACAGCAACCAACAGTATGCACCTTTCATAGCATGCAGGTAGACCAGCTTGCTGTAGTACAACAGGTTCTAGACAATACGATTCCATGCCTTTATTTGCCAGTAGACTCAATCTTGGAACACTTCTGATGAAGCACTCACTATTATTTGATGAACGCCCCTGAGGTATACCAGGTAATTGTATTCTACAGACCGATCTTGCTAAATTGTGAGTTTGTGCACGGGTCAAGGTAGTCTAGCGGGCGACGTATTTTTAGCCTACTGTAAATCAGTGATTGGCAGTCAATAGAGGGCGCGACGATGTGGAAGTCGAGTTGACTAAAAATACGTCTAGTAAGAAACCTCCGAATAGAGGCGTGGAACCGGGTGTGGCAAGGCAGTTGTCAGTCGTCAACTCTCGAAGTTTTATTGGCTGAGCATCGGATGTCAATCAAAACACGTCGCAGAGCCCGAAGAAATGCTAGTCTACTCTCCTAGGTATACTACAGATAATCTTTCAATGAAAATACAGTTTCCCTCTCTCTTTCAGCTTACTACAGTATTTTTTCACTCTTCTCCATTCTTTTTGAGGTGCATTACATCTTACCTTACTTCAAATAGAAAAGAATGATGGCAATCAGTGCAACTGACTTCAGTTGTAAATTATGAGGGTTTTGCACGTGGAAACTACGCCAAAATTACTGCCGAGTGCGAACCTTCAATATTATTGGAGTAAAGTCTACTTGATATTTACTTCAATTGTACGTTTCGGAAATGTATTTGATATCGACACTCCCCTTTGTATTTTTTAACCTTGAGTTACCATATATTTTGTATCAAACTTTGTATGATATGTGTTTAGCATGAATAAAGCTACCGTCAAGACGTCAATCTCTATATCGGAGCACCATAGACTTTAAACAGGCATTTTCTGTGGTGTTCACTTGTGATCACACTGTCACGGAAGAACTCGTCCGCGGTAAAATGGGCGTCCAAGGGGAAAACAAAGAGGAGCTGTGACACAAAAAGATTCCTGCAAAGCCAAAAGCCCAGGGGAAATATGGTGCATTCTTTGCAATCATGAAATTACGAGATGCCATCTATGTGGTCCTGGCAACAAGTAATAATAAACCGATTCAATCTGATTCACATTTCATTACAAATGCATATATGAGGACATCTTTGTGACCATTCTGTTTGCATGTACAATTTAGTCCATGGGCCAGGCCAGATAATGGTACCACCTGAGGTGGCAATACCTTTTTGGTGTCATTTTGTTTATCAAGCTATGATAGCATTTCCAAATGAGTAGCTTAGTCATAAATGAATTTTAAACCAATTTGGTCTCGTTGTTATATCCCTATACTTCTGAATCGAGACCAACCGCTATACAAAGAAGAGCACTGTCTTCTGTATGTTCACAGGTGTTTTGTTGTAAACGCGGTGCGCTTAGTCTTTATCCAATGCAGCGAAGGGAATATCCAAGGGTTATGATGTCCACAGCGCTTAGTCTAATATTCAAGACGGCGAACGGAATATCCAAAGCTTATAATACAATGCATATCCCTTTATCTAAAAACAACAACAACAGAGCAATTCCTCGTGAATTTTATCGTATTTTCCAATTATTTATCATTTTCCGGTGAAAACGCTACAGCTGGTGAAAACGCTACAGTGAAAACGCTAATACCACGCCAATGTCGCTTTATTTCCATCCAACAATGAAAGATAATGCAAAAACAATGTACCGGTACACTACGATACATTATAATAAATAATGTTGTAAATGAACAGAGTGATTTTTGTTTAAAACTGATGTATTTGTTGAGAGGGTGGTATAAAAACAATATAGATAATCCCTTTTGTTAGGAAGTTTAGATATGATAACGGTACATTGGTCTAGATAAAGACAAAGCGCACCGCGTGACAGCTGTGGACATCATAACCATTTGGATATTCCCTTCGCTGCCTTGAATAAAGACTAAGCGCACCGCGTTTGCAACAGAACACCTGTGGACATACAGAAGGCAGTGCTCTTCTTTGTATAGCGGTTTAGTTTCGATTCAGAAGTATAGGGATATAAAAACGAGACCAAATTGGTTAAAAATTCATTTATTATGACTAAGCTACTCATTTGGAAATGCTATCATAGCTTGATAAGCACATCTATGTCCGACAAACAAAATGACACCAAAAAGGTCTTGCCACCTCAGGTAGTACCAAAAACCCATTTTTCGGGTCTTGGCCCATGAACTAATATGGCTAAATTGAGTATCATCAGCAAGCGAACAACTGTGGTAAAATACACGTACAAACACGCACGCACACACACACACCAACACACACACACACACACACACACACACACACACAAAACGTATTACGCAACTGAGGCACAACACGCAAGAGTTGTGTCCATGTCCAAATCGCAAGAAGTTACACGTGTACATGGCTCTGCTAAATAGTCTTGTGCCATTTTCGCCTGGAACATCTCATTTAGAGGTTAGGCGTGGTTGTTGAAATAACATTCACTTGATTCGACCTTTCAGAAGAAATGATTATACTCGTATTTTCTGACAAGATTTCAGAAATGATTGATATGTTCCTTCATGTCCTTTCTGGGATTCATCATTCCTCGTTAATCTGATAATGAAATCAGGTTCGTTATTCCGAAAACGAAATATTCTTCTTTTAGTTACAAAATACGTTGATGTGACAGCAATAATAAAAAGGTTAAATATTATGCAGTAAAAATTGAATGAAAACACGCACACGTATTCATGCCTACACACGTGCACACACACGCATTGACACACACAAGGACAAGTATAATGACAAACATACACAAACTAAAAATGTCAAAAATAAAGCATTCGTGTATGTGCTGATAATCCCCTTTGAAGTACGGCCCAAATCATAGATCAGCCCCTTCCAACTCTCATAACTCAAATGCATCAGACAGGCAGTTGTAAACCATGGATGACAGCATGTTTTACAGTAGGGCCTACTAGTAGTCGTTAAAATAATGGTTTAGTTTTCGGCCTATTTGCACACATATAGAACGCAAGGTTTCACTTCATATCCTATTATTCGATATTATTCGATAAGTTATTACTCTATTGAGGCACTTCCATCATGACTGGCGATGTATGTGTCGCTGGACAGAATCTATAGCTTTATACTGAGAGGATCACATTTCCATGTTTCGCCATTCGAACAAAGTCACTTTCTTTGTCAGCTGAATTGGACATTGTGAAAAGTGTCTTTTTTTTTTCAGGCAAACGTCTATCAAAGCAATGAAAATTCTGGCTTTCGTGCGCTAGCCACTAACGCAAGTTATTTATACAGATATTTGGTTGAATAGATGCAGAAAATCATGATGGATAAAGCTTGATAAGAAAAGTATTACAGTGTGCTGATAAAAGAGAACAGGGTCTTTCGCGAAGCGTAATAAGCGGTATCGTGTTTAACATCTTCTATGGAGTGAGAATGGTGAATCTCCACATGCAAGCGAAGCTTCTATCTGAAATCGTTCGTCACTGCATTCAGAGCAACAATTTTGAAAATTTAAATTCAGATGTCCTCATGCTCACTTGAGGTGCATCCATATTTAAAGAGTATGTTTTACCCATTTACGCCTATACTTCCTAGTCATATTTCACACTTTCAACAAAAATATATAAAAAAAAAATACTGCTGGCGCTCGCGCATTTCCAAACATTTACCTAATGTCTATACTTTGTGATGCCACGTTGACCTGCTGTACACCTGGGCCCTGTTTTATGAAGAGTTAAAATCGATTATATAGTTGATTTCAACTGTAAGTCTATGGCGGCCTGTGTGGTAAGGAAATTTAAAAATCGATTTTATCTTTTGATAAAACGGGGCCCTGGAAATATAACTTTAACTTTTCAACCAATGCATAACGTCCCTGAGCCTCGAAGCACTTTCTGAGATATGAAAACCAGGAAAGTAATATATAGGAATTACCATGAGCTACCAACTATATAAGCATGTACAAAAATTATTCGTGGATGTTTGATTTGACAACGGTGAAATTGGATAGAAAATGATCATCACTTGTCTTTTCCGGCGCTTTGGCCATGGTCACATATTGTGCGTGTTATGCTTCAGGTTCGTAAGTAGGTCGTGCTTTTTTTTTTCTTACTTTGCGTGTGTGTGTATGCATAAGCCTCATTGGTTAGCTTAATTTTCTGCATTGGCATGCATTCGGAATGGTGAGAAAGATGTCCTCATTTGCATTTGTAAAGAAATGTGAATCAGATTGAATCGGTTTATCATTACTTGTTGCCAGGATCACATAGATGGCATCTCGTAATTTCATGATTGCAAAGAATGCACCATATTTCACCGGTGCCTTTGGCTTTGCAGGAATCTTTTTGTGTCGCAGCTCCTCTTTGTTTTCCCCTTGGACGCCCATGTTACTGCGGACGGGTTCTTCCGTGACAGTGTGATCACGCGGAACACGACAGAAAATGCCTGTTTAAAGTCTACGGTGCTCCGATATAGAGATTGATGTCTTGACGGCAGCTTTATTGATGTTAAGCAAATATCATGCAAAGTTTAACACAAAATATATAGTAACTCATGGTTAAAAATGATAAAGGGGAGTAATGATATCAAATACATTTCCGAAACGTACAATTAAAGTAAATATCAAATAGACTTTACTCCAATAATTGAACGTTTGCATTCGGCAGTAATTTGGGCATAGTTTCCACGTGCAAAACCCTCATAGATGTACAACTGAAGTCAGTTGCACTGATTGCCATCATTCTTTTCTATTTGAAGTAAGGTAAGATGTAATACACCTCAAAAAGAATGGAGAAGAGTGAAAAAATACTGTAGTAAGCTGAAAGAGACAGGCAAACTGTATTTTTATTGAAAGATTATCTGTAGTATACCTAGGAGAGTAGACTAGCATTTCTTCGGGCTCTGCGACGTGTTTTGATTGACATCCGATGCTCAGCCAATAAAACTTCGAGAGTTGGCGACTGACAACTGTCTTGCCACACCCGGTTCCACGCCTCTATTCGGAGGTTTCTTACTAGACGTATTTTTAGTCAACTCGACTTCCACATCGTCGCGCCCTCTATTGACTGCCAATCACTGATTTAGGCTAAAAATACGTCGCCCGCTAGACTAGGGTCAAGGCTGCCTTTTTATACAGCAAGCATGAGCAGACCTAGGCTAATACTCCGTACAATGTAATATGTAAAAATGATTTTATTTGTGTGTGTGTCTGGTGTGTAAGATTGTGTGTAAGATTCAATTAACAGCAATAATTATTAATGTTACACTTTCTTTGTACTATTCATCAAAATTTCTGTTGTCTATTGCGCTCATGAAATATTCTGGAATTTTGGTACTTTTTTTACCCTAACATAGTACTAGCAATTCATGTGTCAGTCATTGACTTATCAATGTCAAATCTTTTATGTTTTACACATATACATGTACATGCATCAACTTCATGTTTACATGATGTAAACCAATTCCGCCAATGTAGCATTTTTATAATATTGGATGCACTTGAGTGGTATATCAGATATATTGCATTCATCAACATGAATACTGCACGAGTCGAAGACGAGTGCAATATTCATGTTGATGAATGCAATATATCTGATATACCACGAAAGAAATCCATTATTATTATTATTATTATACATACAAACCACTTTCCACGACAACACCACATTCAATTTCCAAAAAAAAAAAAAATGAAAAAGGGTTTCACTCACCATCATATGTTTACAAAATCTAACCTTTCAACTTGTATACGGACGTGTATCTTATACACACAGTACAGAGTGACTGCCACAGACAGCACAGACGATTTACGTGTACTCCTATGGCATTTCTCAACCTCGTCGCGCAATGCCACTGCACTTTGCTTTCTTTGCAAGCGATACTGTGCACGCGTATAAAGAAACATTTGAGTGCGATATTGACAGCAGAGTACAATAGTGGAAACAATATTGTACTCTTTTTCTCCATTGATACGGGTAATGTAAAATGCATAGGACAGGTATTATGCTAACAATATTGTATGTCATTAAGCAAACCCCTTGCAGGAATATTGATACATGGTTTTATTGTATCAAAAAAGTGGCTTATATGTATAATAATTAAGATTAATGCACCCGGATGTACTGAATATGCTTCAAAGTTTCTTGAATAAAGATATTCATGACTCAATCAAATTTGACTAGATAAATCCTAAATCTGTATACAAGCTACAGAAATGGAGGATCTATAAACTAAAGATACCACACTGCAATACTGTAGATAGTGAGGCAAGACTTAAAAAGCAGAGTCTATCAAAGACAATGGATTAATCTTGCACACATAATGTTTGATAAAAAGAATGCAATGAACCAAATGCACATCATGTATGATCTTTCATTTTAAGCCTACATCCAGGGGTAAGTTGACAATGCCTGATTCCTATTAACACACTATATATACTACAAACTCTTCACAGATAAATCTAATGTAAAATATCAACAACAAAAAATAATTTGCCCACATGGTCACAGGGTAAAGGGCCAATGATATTCCAAGTCAAGTTGCCATTCATTTTAATTGCCCTGCAAGATTCAACATTAATATTTTTCTCTGGTGGTTCATTCAGGCTATTACAATCTTTACATTTGACATTTTGGTGACCTGAAAAAGAAAAAAAAAATGTATTGATTTGAAATCAACGGCAACAGAACGATTCCATTCTGAATCTTACTTGTCGGATAATGTGGCCATCCAAAGCTAATTTGGTGGCCCAACCTCAAGTTTTAGTGGCCCTGGGCCATCGCTAACATTGAGACCTGCTGCCCCGGCAAGCATGCAAGTGACTTCGTAGCATCCTGCAATTAGCTTCACTGTTTCAACCTTTCTGGCAACTGACAAGAGGACATAAACCTGAACAGCAGACAAATACTCCAACCCAAACCCATCCCTTTAAATTTCAAATCCACTGCAGTTGACAACACTTGTGGTTTTCAGACAATAAAAATTGAAACATGGATGTCATCCTCTATGATAAAGCGTACATTGCGCTTGTGAGATGTATACCGTAGATCAAATTTAAGACTATCATTCTACGACTTTTTCTTTCCATTGACAAGATCAATGCTTTATCCAGAATATAACAATGAAAGTCATAGAACATCCAGGGAGGTCACCTTCCTGGAACATCTATGTCCAACATATAATGTGTGTTGGACTATTAAACCAGGGAGGTGCTATAGCAACATGTTACATATAATATCATAGTGCTTCCTTGATGCAAAAATGCCTTGTTGCAGCTCACGCGAAACTATAATCGAATGATGAACTTTGACTGTGTAACATGAGGAGGTGTCATTTGGAATGCTTGGTGTGAACGTCAGTCTCACATATCACATGGTAATGAAATAGCATGAGCATCCCTGTCATAAATGAAGTCTGCATTATTTGACTTCTGATTGCTTGTAAATTTGATCACAGTGATACAGTATGACCTATTAAAATGGAATAAAAATGAAACGATATCTGATTGACTACTAAAACAAGTCATCTGTGACTGATAGACTCTAATCCTTTGTATTATGTCAGATGAAATTCTCTGAACAAGCCAATATACACTCACTTTATGAACTAACACACTATGTGTATCTTTCTGTTTAGTTCTGTTGGCATTCGTACCATCACAGTTGCCATCACACAACATGAAAAAAGAAAATACTAGTACGTGTACGCCAACTGTAACGTAGTTTTTGAAATGTTACATTACTTTGTTTTAGTTAACTGTAAAATGAAGAATTTTTGCATGCATTTTAATTTCGCAAATTTCGCAAGAGGCAACATTCCGGAAATTAAAATGCACGTGAAAATTCTTGCCCACACAACATGCATTGGATGCCAGTGGCAAGTCGTGCAAATTTCATGCTGCGAGAAAAGCCGTCGACTCCAATTCGCGAAATTTTCATGTCGCAAATATATTGTGTTTTACAGTATGCCCGTCACTGCCACTAGTAGTAACCAGCTTCTTTACACTGTTGATGGCATTCAACGAAAGTTGGGAGAGGGTTTTTAGTCATTATTACTGCAGCAAATCTAATCATCTCTCACTTCAAACTGATACCAACAATGTTCAGCACTTGGTAAAAGGAGGGATGTCTCCAACTTTGTGTACCCAATCTCAGTCTTCTCCATATCAAATCTTACAAAAAGACTTTAAGCAATTTTTAGCATTGTGAGTACACATAATGCATCTCAAAGTCATTCACAACCTACAGTACAAAATGTAAGATCTCTGGAAAATATAGGCCTGTGGGATCAGTCAGTTTTAATAAAGGATGACACAGACTTGAGTAAAGCCTAGTGCCCTTTGGGTCTTTCTAATATGACAAAATTAACTGAAGAGTTAATAACCTCATTGATTTACAAAAGTAAGAATTGAATAAGCATATTGATTTCTTAATGTCCCGATGCTGTCTAGACAAATACTAGCTAGGGCAGACGCAGACATTTTAACACGACGTGCCTCCATACACATACCTGTGGCTGCACACAACCTGAATGTAATGCATGCATACACAGGTACAGACTGTATACAGCCACTCATAATGCCAACAACTTGGTGTGTGTACTTTCATATCAGTAATAATGTAGGAGGGAGTTAATTGCACCAACATGATTAGGGCTACCTCTTGTCCACTGTTTATTTGCACACAGCCAGCTAATGCAAATTCTGTCACACCCATTTAGAGTCAATGGGAACAGCAATAAACCTCCTTCATAACAGTCCCTTGCATTATAATCCCTAATTCAAAGACTATGGATGTATTAAATAAAGGCAAAACATACGTTCTCAGAAGAGCTCAAAATTCATCTTCCACCATTTGGAATTTGCTTGCAATATATCAGAAGGGTGTACCGAGATACTTGTATGGCTGACATAATTTGCCAAACCAACGACTTCTTTTGGAATATTTTGAGATCAAAAGAATAAAAATTTATCAATGAAATATGCATTTGAATTTCATTCCTGAAGAGTCCTCCCTATAGGCAGGGGCGGAGTGACGTCACTTCCGCATAGCGACGAACTCGCTGCCCTTAGTGTGATGAAAACAATAGCCGTCAAACGAGCGTGCAACAGAGCATGCAATGCTGTCATACAATACGCGAATTGCAATATATGGGACCGTTCATTAGCACACATAAACGGAGTTTACGTGGATCTACAGTGGAGCTGTCAGTTCATGCTGTGTTACTACTGTCGCGTTTAATGCTGTTCATTTCACTTTTATTTACCGCTGAATCTAGTTCATTGTTTCAGTTAAAATATGCTTTCATAGATTATAAGATGTCCTTCGATTACTGTGATAGACTTTCACGGGAAGCAAAGGAGAGATACGAGACTAAACTGTCCTCCATCGGCCTTGCAGTTTGTCCTTACCGTGTACCTAACTATACACAGCCCAGTCGCCGCTGTACATACGTATTCGCGTAGCGTATCAAGAGCGTCTGGTCGGGCTACCGTGTACCCGCAGACTCGTGGATCAGTGACCCTACGTCGTGGCCAGACATTCAGTTCGCCGATGTGTACATGTACCTAACGAGTACACCTGGTTAGTAGTCGGTTATCATTTACTTCCAGTAATTTGAATTCAGAGCATATCGTCCTTGACTTCACTAGACTCCAGTGGGATCCGTCTTCATTCTCCCGGCTGATAGCAGCTATAACCACCGGTTCCTTCTTTCTGGACTGCGATCACGTTTTGGAAGTTCAAAGAAAGATCGTTTTTTGTCCAACATTAGACTATGATTATGGCAGCCAAACACAACACAACTTCGAGGCATTGTGAGGATGTGAAACAAACGATGAAATGATGTACGAATCTGCAGTAAAAATGTCAGAAAGCTGTGCAAAAATAACCGATAATAGCACACTAGCGTATAGCGTTCATTCAGTGCAGTGCATTATGCATGTACCGTGCGTGTATTATGCATGCGATGCATTGCTGAGCGCTGCACTAAGGTACGGTCGCTACGCATTTGTTTTCATCGGCCGGGTCGGTTACTAGGGCTCCATGTTGAAAATGCCCGGATGTCCGCCCCCGCCTATACATACAGTGCACATTTCACATTTTCATTGTTACCCAACTGAAATTGTGTTATCACAGCATTATTCTTTTGTGTATGTGTGTCCATTTTTGAGCAAAAATTGACAGTTTTGCAGGCATATGGAAACTGTTTTACCTTTTAAGAGTTTTAAAAAAATACCCACAGTCAACACTGCTTTAACAACTGTGCAAACAGTTTAGTTCCTTTTAGCCTTTTAATATGAATTATAAACATATAAAAGAGCTAGGGATTTCTTTTTCTTTTTCTTTTTTTGAGGGGGGTGTTTCTGGTGTACCAAATGCAGACCGATAATCTCTAAAATCAAGTCAGTTGACAGTTCAAGATATAAATTGCTATAAAAAAAAAAACCAAAAAAAACCCCAACATGATTCTTTGTCCTACCCAGCTCAGGGATGAATCATAAGTTAACTACAGATTTATTCTGTGCATACATTATAATATATAAATCACTACAACTTGGGTGCAATACCTCCAGTGGCAAATGAGCCATCTCTTCTCTGCTTTCTGTAAATTTTAAGGAAGCAGGCTGCATTCAGACCCATTACAGCTGTATGCATTAATTCTAGATTGTATTTTTCCGAGAATTGTTCCATGGATATGTCTTTGACTCACAGTTGTGCTCTTTATCCACACAGTCTCCTGAAAGCGCCAAAGAAGGGGGGGGGGTGGGGGTAAATGACCTACGCCGTTCAGGAGTCGTCAGAGTCGCAGACGATGTTCTTCGTTCCATACAATACAGCACAATCATACACCCAGGTACATCTCATACATTGCAGATAATGAAACTTGACTTCAATCAAGCTACATTAAGCTTTCGATGAGGTGACTCACAAACATCTGGAATAGGAACTTTAAACAAAGTCTTTTGCTTGCATCCAGTGAGACAGATGGTGTGACACACAGGAAAATATGAAAAAAAAAATCACAAACAAACAGAACAAGTAGGATGGGAATGATGATGGTTAAATTGTGCCAATATTTCAAATATCAGGCAGTAAACACTACCGATGTATTCTCCAGAGAACACATACAGCACAATTGTAGCTCTTGCCACAAGTATGTCAGCCTTTTCAAAAGTCAATGATCAGAAGTTGATAGATTTTACTTACTGTTCATCTCAGTAAATCTTGCCAGAAACATGACAAGCAACAGGGAAAGAGCAATTTTCTTCAAAATTTCCGAATAATAAAGCTGACAGAATGACTTGACTGTCAGTAGGTCAACTGTGACACATTATTGTAGCTTTGTATACACACAGTAAAATAGCTCAAATTTTGTGAGTGGTCCTTCAAAGTTTTACCACTTCAAGAAATTAAACACATCATCATCATCTATAAACCATATCTGCACTATAAAAGCAACATTTAAAAGTATTACAATAGTTGCACGACAGAGGGTTGCTTTATGCACATGCAAGTATACATGTAGGAACAAAGGTTGTTGGGTTTGTTTTTGCCCTTTGAAAATATGAGTTCTACAATGCCACAGCCATGCCACTGGACAGAGACAACTATAAACTACATACACTGTAGGCCAAAATAAGTGGCATGCAGAGATTCAAACAGTAATTTTCCCCCTTATTATTTCTTCACTTTCGCTAAACATTTTTATATACAGTGTAGTGCTGCTTCTTCTTCATGAAAATTCCTATTCAAAAAGCCAAAATTATACATTCTCCTTCAATCATCGAGTGCTTGAACTTTGTGCAAACTCAATTCGTACAGCATCCTCATGAATAATTCCACCATTTTTTTTTTCTACATACAGCCCAAAATTCTTAACAACGAAATTTTAATCCTCTTCAATCACACACAGTCTACTGCTCCCCAGGCGAAGAAGGTTGCTAAGTGCATTTCATATTGACTTGGCATATCATATGCGTAAACAATCTTGTAAGATTCACACTGTTTTCCTTCCACGTATAAATACAGTGTATGTACCATACAAGCCACGGTACTCATGCATCAATACTTGAATATTAGGTTAAACTCTCAAATTTCCAATATCTTGCCTAATTGTGAAGAGTGAATACATCAAATTTGATTGGATACTTTCAAGTAATCTCTAGCTCTGTGTTTTTAATAGCATTAGAACTGATTCTTGGCATGCATCACCCCTGAACCCCAAGCCTTAGGACTTTTAAAAGGGTAACAGTGGAGCTCTGGGAGAAATTAACCTTGCTTTTACACGTGCTGACAGTGCTAATTTGAAGCACGATTGTAATAACGCATCATTAGAATTGTGTTTAAAAAAAGTATTCTTGCTGTGTGAATGCAAACTGGAATTGCGGAGGGTGATTTGAAACATAATTCCAATCATGTTTCTCATGACAGTCCGAAGGTGTTTTCCAATCACGTTTTGCCAAAATTAAGCAGCGAAACGACCGTGTGTACGTACATCTTTGACCTCGTATCATTTTTTCGGGATGCGGAGCTTACAGTGACCTTTCAACTACTTCTGCAGAAAGATGCGCTCCTCAAATGCCCATACCGCAGTAAAAGCACACGCTACCTACGGCTCACGAGCTTGACGGAAACTTCAAAAGAAGCCAAATCTCCCCTCCTCGCTCTGAAATTCAAAACTGCAGAATCCACAAAGCCTTCCTTACATAAGTCTCATATAATTTTTGCTGAAAATAAGATTTAAAAATAAAAAAAGCTAGAGAGCACCCAATGTGAAAATAACCAATTCCCCAAATGGGTCTGCGAGAGCTACAGTTGTATCATCATTACGTTCATAACAATTACCAGAAATTGCCATATCATTACAGTAATGAAGTGGCTAACATAATGCAACTGCCTGCCAATAAGGTGGCTGTGAGCAAATCGCAATTTAAAGAAGTTTGTTGTTGTCACGGCTGCCAATGAAATAAATATTACAGGGTAAAACAATTAGATGAATAGGAAAGTGCAATAGACCATGAACCTGCGGATAAAATTGGTAGCCTGGAACACATCATGCTCACAAACATCCACCACCCACCCCCCCCCCCCCCCCCAACTGCTGGCACAATAACTATGATACTCTGCCTCTTGCTGTGTGTTGCCACAAAATGGTGCATCAATATTAGCATTATGAATGATCTTGATGTCATTACAAGAGTGTTCAAAGAATGCATCCAAATCGTGGAGATGATAGGCCTGACATGGCAATATCTCAGCCTGTGATGCACCAATCAGTGTCCAGGGTTAAAGGTCATGAGCAAAGTTACAAGAAATTGTACCTGATCTTGGCACTCTACAGGACTATAAAAAAGTACAATTTAGTACTTTCAAGAGTATTTCATGATGTCTTGTATTTCTGCCCACAGTGTGCTCTTTGGCCCCACAGGAAAAGGTCAAACAGAAACAGCAAGAAATGTATGTCTGAATGGCAAAACACCGACATTGATCAATTTCAACTTGAGGCTTTCTGAAATATATTACAAGAGATTTGTCTCCTGATCTTGCTTTGTTTTGTTTCGGTCTCTGTTGCTGCCTTTGATAACCAGTGAGACGGACAAATACGAGCCAATATCCCCACCAGTGCTGAAACACACTGTGTATTTGAACTTCTGAACCCAGAGTGCAGCCTAGTACTGAGTAAGGGGCAGGAGACTGTTTTCTATTGTTATTACTCGCACGACCATTATTATTAAGGACTCAGACGCAACTGCCCAATATGATAAAGCAGGGAATTCGGGGATATAAGTAGTGGCTCAACACCATAAGCTAGTGTCCATCCAGACAATCTAATGAAAGATGTGGAGCCTCAGAGACCATCATCCAGGCTACGGCACTGTCCTGTCAACAATAATAATCTGTCTCTTGTCTCCTTGGTCTCTCGGGAAGCTGTGGCACGATCATATTAAACACTTCATTCTCAATAGCAGAACATACAATTTCTAAATTCTATTTTCATCTTAACACAATAATATTCCTCTTCAGTGGTATTGTATTCATTATCTCTTTGTGTAACTACTTGTTTCTCTCTTTCGTATTAAAGGTGCCCATCCACAAAGTTTTTAATGATTTCAGCATTGCATGGTAATGTTGAGGCTGATCTATGTACTTCCACAGATTGTACTATTGTTGAACTTCATGATGCATTCATGTACAACCTAAGAAGTTTTCTCAGATTTTCCCTGTCAACTGGAAATTGTGTCCTACTGGCTGTCCCATCTGCATAGCAATCACCAAAGAACTAATGCAAGCTATTTTATTAGGGGAAAAAAAAAGAAATTACTCTAAAAGTGCAATGCATTTGTAGGAATTTAATACTACATGTACTCATATCACCTGAAATATTAAACACAAATCAAACTCCATGATTAAACTGAATCTATAGATGCTTTAACTAAATCCATGATGCAGTCTTGGCATGCATTCTACATATAATGCTAGTATTGAATGTATGTTGTAACAACTGAAAGTAAATGTGTGAACATAAAATCACTTGTGTAGAGATACTTTTCTGCATGACTATAGCTGACCAGTACAAAGTCTGTCATCTGGGAATTCATAAATAGACCTACATATGTACATGTAACAGTAGGGAGAAGACAATCACCTATCTGTAGTTTGCAAATGAATTCTAATTGATCAATATCGTTTCTCTAAAACCTGTAGTGTAGTTCTGAGCATTTTGCTTCAGATTTACATTGCACTCAGCACATTTCAAATTGGAATCCATTTTGCATGTACTCACTGACATTACAACTTGTACAAAGTAGTTAGTATGTCATACAAGCTCTGGAAAAGCTTGCTAGTTGTCCGGAACAAACTTTGTTTGTTTGTTTTTTTCCCCATGGATTAAATTTGAATAGTATAACACCAAAATATCAAAGACCAGCAAAGATGTCCCAAAGATTATCATGAGTTTTGACGAAACTTTAAATAGTGTACAAGTTTTACATTCTATGAACAAGAGAACAAGACAAATTTTCATTATATCTGGAGGTTTGTACAGTCTGAAATATCAAAGATGAAAGATGGAGTTTCTTACTTACTGTGACATGTCATTTGATACAAGTTCACTTTACCCAGCATAATCATACCTCATCAGTTTTGTCGTCTTTAGACTAGCTGTGAAACTGAATCAATTTTTGTCCAGTCTTGGAAAACAAAGCTACATGTACCTACTACAGATACAGTGCAACAAGATTTTTGCATGGAAGTACAGGAAATCAATGTACACATGTATGGTCTACATCTTCTTTTACAGATTCCACGTGTTGGCAGATCAATGGCAAAACCAATTAAACCATTGGGATATTCACGTACAATAAAGTTGACATTAAAGAAAAGCCTTGAGCAGTCAAATAGAAGCAAGTTTATTTCATTACTTGCCATTTAAGAATCTGTGTGTGACAGAGTACTTGCATGGCTGCATGTACA
Organism: Diadema setosum; assembly: GCF_964275005.1. Taxonomy (NCBI): domain Eukaryota; kingdom Metazoa; phylum Echinodermata; class Echinoidea; order Diadematoida; family Diadematidae; genus Diadema; species Diadema setosum. Next base: position 11,355,077 of record NC_092689.1, on the reverse strand, counting down.
GCTGTCCTGCATGCTGTGCTACACTGTGGACGGGGATGTTGTGCATGTACACAATGTATCTTCATTGACAAATGACTAATCAATGTTCCATTCTCCAAATCTCCTCAAAACCACCAGCCAGCACCAGTGTGCATGTGTGTGTATGTTGGTGTATGTGTGTGTGTGTGTGTGTGGGGGGGGGGGGGGGGGTGTACCATCATGTTTTATGACAGGGCTGACACTAACTTTTTCTAAGATGGTCCATTAGGACCACTAAAATCTTTAGATCTAAAATTTTGGTAGCCTGAAAAAGGTAGAAATGTTGTGGCCTGTAATTATATGGAAACATATTTTTAATCCAAAAAAGGTGTACGAAACCTCCTTGAATCTCCTGAAGAAACTTCGAGACCACAGTAAAAGTATGTATTTTGCAGTGCTCAACAAGTTGCATTTTGTCAGGTATACAGTGTACATGTAGGTGTAAGAGAACACATACAGCCCAGTGCAAAAGAAAGAAAAGAAATAATACTGGCATTTCAGTATGATCAATCCTTCTTCATGACTCATGAAAGGCCAATCAGACTAGACTACCTGCACAAATGCATATTTACCGGGGGTATTTCGCAAGCCCATACCGAGCTACCAAAAGCACAGCTCTGCTAGATTCCCTAGAAGATAGTTGGGCATTAATGAACAGCCCTGTACTTTCTATCCAATCCATGTACACATTGTGCATTGTATACATGCAGTGTATCTCATATTCCACTGCAGTTAACTGTAAAGTGCATCAAAATCATAGTAAAATTTTTTTATTTCCACTCACTCACGAAACTTTGAACCAAAGTGGTCACAAATTGTGAATTATTATTTACTTTGACTTTCACATCATTGCTTGAACGGTTATCCACTCTTTGCGGCATAATGCTGCCCTGCCTATGTTGTACACAATCTGAAAATGAATCTAAGGCATATAATTTGATCTGCAAATTGGGGGTACATGGTGTCTTACAAGTATAAGTCAGTTCTTAATTAGCTCATGTACACATTGGTACAAATGACCTTTCTTTTTTCCTCAGTTGGTTAGGCACTTCACTCGTTTTCAAAGCGGCATAATGCAGAGCTACCAAGTCTCACGCATTCTGCGTGAGACTCAAGCATTTAGGGTCTGTCTCACGATCTCACGCATGGCACCCATTTTTCTCACGCATCTGGTGAAGTCTGCAATTTGGGCCAAAAATAAGGAGCATACAGCTCAAAGGATTAAAGTGATAGATGCAATTGAAGGTATACTTCCCTTTTGCCTTTCAAAATTAGTAAAAAATAGTCACTTAAGTATGCACCAGATCGAATCATTAAGAGCTAATAATTTAAAAAAGCTCCCTACCATGGGACGGGGACATCCCCTCGTTCGCGCGCATGCGCGCGAGCGGCGAGATGCCGAGTCATAAAAATCTCACTCATAAAAGTTTTTTGAACTTGGCATCTCTGCATAATGCATAATCTTGCCTGATGTAATAATTCATGGAATTCATGTTCAAACAAAGAATGAACTCGCATTTAGATCAGGTGATCAGAATACTCCATCAGCTGACAATTTAACAGGCATCTATTTCATTGTTTTGTATTGAATGGAATTACAGCCTATTTCCTTTATTGTGAATTACCATTCTTGCTGTCAGGTGGATGTCCTGGCAAGCACCATTTAGATAAGGATACATGAATAATCATCACATCACAGATGCTTATCTCAGTGAATTTACAAACCAAAATGCCTGTTGGTACAAATGACCTTTTTCTGCTCATGCGCAAAGTGGAATTACGAACTGGTCTATTCCCAGGAGCTAAAAGCAATGTTTCATCTGCATAAATGATTAAATGATAAGTTAAAAGAAGACGGTTGAGAAATGCTGTTCCTAGTGCACACACAAGCTCATTGTCATACCATGGAGCTACTAACATAGTAGCTCCATGGTCATACATTTCACAAATGTATGTGTGGTTGTATCTCTACAGGGTACTTGTACATGTGTAGACTTTATATTTGATTGTGTGCACTCTAGTAAATTTCTCAACCAATTTTTCTTTTTTTTTCAGCTTGCCATGGACCTGTACTCATTCAATACATCAATATTTTAACCCGTTCCATACAGAATTTTGAAATCCCCATACACTTAGTACAGAGGCCATCAGGTTCCCATTTATGGAATGGGTTTATAGCTCTTTGTTACTTAGAAGACGTACAAGACCACCATATCCTTTTTATTGGCATAATTAAGTACCGGTAGATAGCCAACTTCAATTTAAATTGGTATAGGCAGCGTACATACGCCACAAAGGTCGCAAAGAGCGAGTTGTTTGGACTGACGACATGATTTATGAAAGTTGACAGTGCAGTGATAATGTATCCTAACAGCTGATTTGCTTGGTTCATGTACATACACATATGATATGCATGATGAGTGATTGGAAGCTCTACTTTACACTGTAAATGTTTGCTATGATTTCGGTGCAATGATGGTTCAGTGGATGTAAACTATGTTCATGGATACAAAAGTGTACATTAGTGCCTGGAAGCTCTTCTTTGCACCCACCTCCCTGTCCATGTAAAACATAATATGTGACCGTGCACCACAAAACAAACAAAAAGTCGCACCCCTTGATTTTACGTCAGGACTCAAAACAGGTGAAATGGGTCAACTATGTCAATCTTGAGTTTTTCATATTTTCTGAAAGAGCTGTCTTCCTTCTACATATTCTTTAGTTTGAGATCATAACACAAATGGGAAAGTGTGTTTTCAGCAGTTTTTCTACAACCCCTTTTTGGGGGAGAGTATAGAATGATCTGGGCCCCGTCTTGTAAAGCCTTCAAATCAATCACTAGGTCCCTAAATCAATCGCAACTTGCATTGCAGCACACAAAAAACTTGTGATTGATTTCTATCACAAGTCTTTATAAGACAGGCCCCTGGTGGTATGTATTATTCATTTCTTGAAATTTATCCTTTGTACACTCTTCACTTTCAAGTCTAATAACTTTTGAAAGGATAATGCTACTGCTTTGTAAGTTGGCAATAATCATGGACCACAGAATGTGTTGATAGAACACGCTCAATTTCAGCTTAATCTGATTTCATTGTTGTTGCTCCGGTGGTCGACATCTTGTGTTTTGTCCCCGTCATCGCGCTGCTAGCCCAGCTTGGTGAAATATTAAGAGCTTGAATAGACCCTGTACTTCAGAGCCTCTTTACTCAGTTCACACTTTTCCAGAGCGTGTGCTTTCTTTCCAGTATTTTAGGTAGGTTAGGGAAGTCCATTTGAATTGAGTTATGCATCATTTTAAAGCTTAGAGTCTGCTCTTTCAGAATCTGCCCTTGACTAAAAATCCATGCCTGGCGACTTTTTGTTGGTTTTGAGATGCAGGGTCACATAGACTTCTGAGCTCTGGTAAAAAGTGTGACATTTCATATACAATGTATACGAGAGTTTGTTAGTTAACTCTGCATAGTATGGTAGTTGGGTAATTCCTACCATTTGTAAGTCAGTCTCTCCCATGAAAACAAAATAAGGATCTACCACAGATTATAGATCTAAAGTCAATTAAGAACCAGGCAGAGCAGTGGCTGAGGGTATGGTATGAGTGTGCCTTTATCAACTCAAATCTGGCACAGAATTAAGGTTTCCAAATAACTTTCAGGGAGTTTTGGACAGTTGATAATGCAAAGCTGTTTTGATTATGGGGATAGAAATGTGAAACAGTTCTGAAATGCCATAAAAATTGTGGTAGCATACATGCATTTGAGCCAGAAACTTGTTTCTGCAGAAATAATTAATGAATGCAAAGTCGTTTTAAAACACGTTCACAGCTCGGACCTGTGCCCACGCCAAGCGCACATCTTCACTCCTTGGTTAGACTGCGCAATGGGGCTGCACAGTAACAAGGCCTCCCAGTCAACTCACAGCAATGATGATAAATGCAACAACTCAAGAAACACGATCTGAAAGATCTTTGCAAATGCAGTTTGATAGTACGTAGGTATTGAAACGCATTTAAAAAGATGAGAAACTTAATAAACATAGCCAAAGTCAATCACGATTTTTACAGTACAAGCCGTTTATACTTTCGCGTACATATCATTTTCGCAAATGATGAGGTCACAAGCATTTTTGCGAGATGTTGTTTTCAAGATTTTGACAAAATATTTTGCTGTGATGTAAGTGCACTATGAATATTAAATGCCTCACGGTTCAAGAATAATTTTCACTTGCTGTAAAATTCATGGTCCAACATAACCGCGGCATGGGGCGCTGCAACCAGTAACCCGACTCGATAAGATGGGTTAGGGGGGCTGGTGCGGTTGATAGGTCCAACAGTGTTGCGAAATTCGTACAAATAAAAGCTTACACAGTACCAGATACTACCGTGTTGGTTTCTAATCTTGAAAACAAGATACCTAGATACTATGCATGTGGTATATGGCCTAGGCCCTAAAAAAAGGTCATTGCATTGAGGTCTAGAGTAAAAGCCCCAATTTTCGGACACTTTAAGCTTTTTTGCAATATTTGTTCAACTCAAATAATACTCTACAAAATTATATCTATAGTAATGTATGTTAAATATATCAACCTACTTTTTCCCAATATTGATTATGTTAAATAGATCATAAAATTTCACAGAATCCCCAAATATTATCACCTTGTCAATTCCCCCAAATTCGAACAGTCTCTCCAAAATTCGGACACGCGCATAATGTCGATACGCATACAAGGCCGCTGAAAAATCCACACGAGCCATACCTTGTTGGCGCAAGGTTGCATCGGGGACGTTGCGGCGCCCGTTCGTGTCCGAATTTTGGGGACTCTGCACTTCCATTCAGCCCCTGTACATTTATTCACTGCATCGGCACGTACAGAGATTTTATTTTTCTTTTGTGTTTTTGAGGATACCATCACACTCTGAGCTTGCGATTAACGAAAAATCTCGCAACAGAACGGCATAGTATTTCAATTTTTTTGCGCTTTTTCAGCGACCCCGATTCTTTACACGGGACCTAATTCGCACACGCTTTTTTTAAATGCGATGTCAAACGACCCATGCGAATGCTGAAATGCGAGCGATAACTGGCGTGAGTGTCGCCAGGCGCGGCGGCGCGGCAATGTTTGAGTGCAGACGTGGCGACTGACCTCCATACTCAGTCGCCACGTCTGCACTCAAGCATTGCCGCCCCGCCGCGCCTGGCGACACTCACGCCAGTAATCGCTCGCATTTCAGCATTCGCACGGGTCGTTTGACATCGCATTTAAATCCATGATATTAGATATGATGCCTCAAACCGATTTTGCTCAAATTTCGTGAGTAACTAGGAAACTTGTGAAGCTTTATGGACATAATCAAGCGAATTGCCGCAGTCCTTTCATTTTCGCGTTGCATTGCAAAAAAGCGTGGAGACTCCTTATAAGGGGTGCCCCGGGGGTTTCTTATAAGGGGGACGGGGTTACTTATAAGGGGGACGGGTTACTTATAAGGAGGGGCCCCCCTTGTGAGTGGGTTTCCCGAACTGATTCTGTTAGACATGAGACAATGTAACTTTTATGATTATTATAATTAGTGGATAAATTAGATTCTAACTAACGTGTAACGTTAGTACTAAATTACTATCATTTCAATCTATGCCAGTTCTGAGTTTACTCCTCTTTAATTACTGGAAATTTGCTCAAAAAGCTTGGTCTACTACTAGACCCCCTACTAATTACTAAACTAGTAAAGTAGTATACTTACATGTACAACAGTCCAACCGTCTGTAATCAGCAGTGAAGTTTGTTTCCTTGCCGTATCCACTAATTTAATAATAGTTAGATGTCATGTCTAGAGACTAGAACCGCTAGAGTATTGACAGGAAGGTTCAAGCATGCGCCTTTCTTTACTGACGCAGCGCAGATCTGAGCTGCTCTGTCACTGATTTTTGCTTGCTTTTGTTGTTTTCTTCTGCAAATCGTAAAATGTTAACTGCTGTCTGATGCCCAGACCGCTGGAGTCAATGCTATCGGCACAGAAGAAACTGGCTCAGAATCAGTCAGATGTTGAGCTTTGCATGCTTTGAGGAAGGATTGAGCTGACACGACAGCTAGCTAGCGAAGAGGTTGAAGGTGTGTAGGCGTGCCCCGCGGGTGTTGGGGTGAAGTTGGGGCTCCACTTTCGGGTAACTTCTCGGGTATGCACTATGATATACGGGGTCTATCAAGTGGGAGCATGCAGCTGCTTCTGCGAAGATGTTGTATTTCTTCGACCCGGACGCGATTTTTTTTTCCGTAACCCTAACGCGTCGAAATTGCCAATTGTGTCACTTGAGCAAAGACTATCAGTGTACAAGTTGGTTTTTGTACGCATGTGCGTGGACTTCAGCAGGTAGGCGTTGAGTTCGTACTGTTACACAGTATATACAGAGTACCATTGGCATGGTCGTCTGCTAACCACAGAATCAGATTACAACGTGAGAATGGGACGCCGTCCTTCAAGCAGAAACATAACAACGGGTTTGTGTGTATGGGTATGTGTATATCATATGCGCGTGTGTGAGTGTTTGTGTGTGTGTGTGTGTGTGTGTGTGTGTGTGTGTGTGTGTGCGTGTTTCCACTTCACATGTCATCGCCATCGCGTTCGGCTTTGCCTTTGCCTGTAGTTTTGTTCGCCGTCTGCTGTCACTCCTCCTGTGTCTCGCTGCGAGACTTGTGTTACTAGGATGCATGCAAACTCGACGTCGTCATCAATGTCTTGCAAAAAGTAAATTGGAGATCTAATTGAAGCTTGGAATAAATCATAATCAAAGTATTATATATACGTAGCGACACGTAGCGGTAGGTTAGTGAAGCAACCTTCTTTGTCAAATTTGTAATCTGCTATTTACATGTAGATTAACGTCTATCTTTTCACTTTACTCATGTTTGTATTCCCATATACACTATAATCTTGTATATCTTTTGTGTCATGTGTAATCTTTGAGTATTGTATTCACTGGTTTGTTATATTGTTATTTATACTCTTTGTTTGTACTCTCATACCCCGAGAGGGGGTCGAAAGAGTCAATAAAATTCACAAAATTCACAAATATTTAGGTCTACAGCTGCAGCGATTGCTATTGTTAACATTGATCATGTTTATTAAGCCCCACAAAATCAGATTCGAAGAGGACATTTGTTCTTGGGTAACATGGATGAACTCCTAGGTTAATTTGGGTTTATCCTCCAACTTCATGATGATTCAGAAAGGCGTGGTATAAGGAGGCTCCTTTTTAGTTCAGGTTCATGTATATCAAGATATATGATTACATTCTCATGCAATAACATCCATGATGAAGATGGGGGAGGGAAGAGAAACTGCGGGATGGGGGGGGGGGGGGAGAGCTAGTAATCATCGATTTTGATCGATAAAATTTCTCTATAAATGTTTTAATTTGATCAGCTTTAAAAAGACATTTTGGATCGGCATTAAAACTCAAAAGATGTGCTATTTCCATCAAAATCAACTCACTTTCCCAGTCCATACATGTACAAAATTGCTCTAGTATCACGGTTTGAATTGCTCTATCAATAATTTTTTGATTTTCACTTTATCATTGCCAACCCTATAGTCCTTCTCATCACTTACCATCGTCACCCCTACCACCACGACCATCACTGAAGGAAACCAAAAACCCAAAAAGAAATGTGGATTGAGTGAAAGCAGCAACATTAGTAGAACACATCAGTGAAAGTTTAAGGAAAATCGGGCAATCGATGCAAAAGTTAAGAACTTTTAACGTTTGGATGTTGGAACCACTGGATGCATGACATCATGTGTGGGCAACAACATAAAGAAAATATAAAGAAAACAAACATGTTTTCACTTTTCTTGAGTAATGGAAGAGCATTTGATTAACCACTTTCAGAAAGTAGGGGGAATGATACTCTTAACATAAGTCAGTATCAGTTAAGTTGATGGAATGTATGATTTTATTGATTTTTTTTTGTGTGTGGAATTCTCTTTATATTTTCTTTACATTGTTGCCCATCATGGTCTCTAGTAGTCTCTTTATTCAGTGATTACAACACAAAAATTATAAAAACGAGAAACTTTGCATCGATTGTCCGATTTTTCCTCAAACTTTCACTGATGTATAATGCTAATGTTGCTGCGTTCACTCAATCCGTATTGGTCTTTGGGTTTTGGTTTCCTTTCACCAATCATCACTACATACCATCATTGCTTTTATTACCATGCACGACCATAAACATCATTACTATCATTTCACAACTGGATATCATCTTATCATCATCACCACGATTATCACTCGTATTACCATCGTACATATCACCACAAGCAATATATCTTCCACCACTATCAATACTTTTTTCCATGTCATCAATCCATCAACAACAACTTCACGAAATCTCTTTCAAAGTTTTCACCATCATCATCATTATCATAAGTCTAAATAAGCATTGCGACTGGCAATATATTCATACTCGATCCCTCCCTCCAATGCCCACATGGCCTAGCACCCGTAATTGAAATGATGAAGAGAAACGATTGAATATTAAAACACTGATTTGTTGGTTTGTTTGTTTGTTTGTTTGTAAGAACAATAGCCGCATTCACACGTACAAAATAGCTGGTTACCGAGCGCGCTCCAAAACTCGAGAGTTCTTGTTATACTCGCAACTTTTTATAAACTTCATGATCGATATATTATAGAAACAAACACCAGGCTTTAACTGGTATCAGATTCCCAGGTGGGTTCATGACTTTAAATGTGTATAAACCATTTGTTGTCGACTGACACCCAAAAAGGGAAGCCATGCGTGATTTGTTGTCTCGAAGTCGTGCAGTATCGTACACATAAAAAGTGATGAGATATAGAGCTGTGATAGAAGTTTACCAGTATATGAAGTTTATCAATATCAGCATAGCCATATGTTTACTATGTGAGAGAGAGAGAGAAAAAAAATAAAACCCACAGCTCCGATTCTCGAGTAAAACACATTTGTAAAAGAGATTTGAAACAATCGTTTTATAATGTGTTATTTGTCACAAAATAATTTCACTTATTTTTGATAATATTAATCGATAACCAAATGAAAATCAATATGCCCGATATTAGCCAAATTTAAGATCTTTTCATTAAGTTGGAGCAACGAGCATTAGTTCAGAGTCACAGAGGCTACTTTCGAGTTTTTATGAAATACATTCACAGGAAACTGATAACTATTAGTTTGAACGATGATAGCACCCAAAATATCGTTACAGTTCGTTATTGAGAAGGTTCGTTATTCAGAAGGTTCTTTATTCCGAAGGTTCGTCATTCCAAAGATTCGTTATTCCGAAGGTTCTTTATTCCGAAGGTTCGTTATTCCGAAGTTTCGTTTTCCAAAGGTTCGTTAATCCAAAACTGAAACAAAGCTCGTTATTCCGAAGGTTCGTTACGGACCCTATTTCATTGTCGGATCAATGAACCTTCGGAATAACGAACCCTATCTTATTTTCGGATTAGCGAACCCTCGGAATAACGAACCCTATTTCATTTTCGAATAAACGAGCCTTCAGAAAGCGAACCCTATTTTTTCAGATAAACGAACCTTCGGAATAAGTAACCTGCGGAATATCGCCACAAATGTTCGGAATAACAAAGCCCTTTTTTATTTTCGGATTAACGAACCTTCGGAATAACGAATATCCGAAACACACAAATTCCCTATATACTTAGAGGTTTGTTAACCCTAAATTCAAGAAAGGTTCGTTAATCCGAACATTTGTGACGTTATTCCGAAGGTTCGTTAGTCCGAAAATGAAATAGAGTTCGCTATTCCAATAGGTCGTTTATTCGAAAATGAAATAGGGTTCGTTATTCCGAGATTCGTAAATCCCAAAATCAAACAAGGTTCTGGAACGGGTCATAAAAACTTTTTTGAACGTTCTTAAAACGTTTTTAAACGTTCTAGAGGGTTTTCAAAAGTTATCTGGATGTCGATAACGTCCAAACGTTTTTCTGTCGGTCCTTAAAACTTTAGAAAGTTTTTTTTAGTGTTATCTTACCGTTTAAAAAAAAAACCGTTTTTATAACGTCCAATTGAAACGTTTAAATACGTCGAAAACCTTCCACAAGAAGACGTTCTGAAAAAGTTTTGACAAAACGTTCAAATAACGAACTTGGAATGTTTCAAGGACGTTTAGAAAACGTCTTTGTGTTAGCTGGGTAAAGACGTAAAATTCAAGTCATTTTTGAGACGTATTATTCACTTCATATTTACGACGTATTAGTGAAATGAAATTTACTTTGCTTTGCAACCTATTTACCACGTCATATTAATGACGTGACGTTAAATTTACGTCAGTTTTGCGACGTTTTTGTGACTTCATATAATAAGGCCTACGAATTATAATTTTATAGAGTTATATCAGTTTGCGACATATATACTGTCGTCAGAACGACGACAATTTCACGTCAGTCAACTGTCAAAAATAAGATTTGTTTTTTTTTTTTTGCTCAAATGGAAGACATAGAGGGACGTCATTATCTAGACTTTAGAAAGGCGTAATAACTGTCGTTTGTTTGCGGTAAATATGCAAAGAAAACAGACGCTATTTAGACGTCTCAAACTGACGCCAATAAGTCGTATTGTTGTTTGAAGATATCTAAAAGACGTCATATTTGTGACGTCTTTCTGACGCCTGGTTGGTTATACGAAGACGTTGTAAAGACGTGTAGATTACTAATTTAAAGTCTTATAGACGAAAATAAAACCGTTTCAAACTGACGTGAATATGTCGTATTTTTCAAACTGACGTCAATATGTCGTATTTTTTGCTCAAATGGAAGTTGTCCCAAAGATGTCATTGGTGGTCATTAGATTCGTCTAAATGACGTGTAAATCACAATTCTAAAGACAAGATTTACGTCAAAATAACGTCATGAGCACGTCATCTACACGTTAATTCATGCCTTTTGGATGTATATTGGAAAAGAAAAAAAGGAAGACGTCTGAAAGACGCCTTTTTCACGAAAACTATATATGTAAACAAGGAAAACAGACGTGATTTTGACGTCATTTTTAGATCGTGGGCGGTTAAGGTCTAATACAAAGTGCATGTGAGTACCTCAAAGTACAACCATGATACAAATCTGGGTCCAAGCTGACATTTGGACGTTTCTAAACGTTCTTGAAACGTTCCAAGTTCGTTATTTGGACGTTTTGTCAAAACGTTTTCAGCACATCATTTTTTGGAAGGTTTTCGACGTATTCAAAACGTTTTAATTGGACGTTATAAAAACGTTTTTTTTTTTCATTAAAAATACAGACATCCAGATAACTTTTGAACAAAGAAAGTCTTATGACCCATTCCAGAACCCTGTTTTATTTTTGGATTAACGAACCTTAATCCAAAATTAGTTATTCCGAAGGTTCGCCAATCCGAAGGTTCGTTAATCCAAAAATCAAAAAGGGTATGTTAATCCGAACATTTGTGATGTTATTTCGCAGGTTAGTTATTCCGAAGTTTCGTTTATCCGAAAAAATAGGGTTCGCTTTCTGAAGGCTCGTTTATTCGAAAATGAAATAGGGTTCGTTATTCCGAAGGTTCGCCAATCCGAAAATAAAATAGGGTTCGTTATTCCGAAGGTTCATTGATCCGACAATGAAATAGGGTCCATAACGAACCTTCGGAATAACGAACCTTCGGAATAAAGAACCTTCTGAATAACGAACCTTCTCAATAACGAACTGTAACCATGATATTTTGGGCGCTATCATCGTTCAAACTTATAGTTATCAGTTTCCTATGAATGTATTTCATAAAAACTCGAAAGTAGCCTCTGTGACTCTGAACTAATGCTCGTTGCTCCAACTTAATGAAAAGAATATCGGCAAATTGATTTTCATTTGGTTATCGATTAATATTACTAAAAATAAGTGAAATTATTTTGTGCCAAATAACACATTATAAAACGATCGTTTCAAATCTCTTCTACAAATGTGTTTTACTTGAGAATCAGAGCTGTGGGTTTGATTTTTTTTTTCTCTCTCTCTATCTCACATAGTAAACATATGGCTATGCTGATATTGATAAACTTATCTATCACAGCTCTAATATCTCATCACTTTTTATGTGTACGATACTGCACGACTTCGAGACAACAAATCACGCATGGCTTCCCTTTGGGTGTCAGGCGACAACAAATGGTTTATACACATTTAAAGTCATGAACCCACCTGGGAATCTGATACCAGTTAAAGCCATGTGTTTGTTTCTATAATATATCGATCATGAAGTTTATAAAAAGTTGCGAGTATAACAAGAACTCTCGAGTTTTGGAGCGCGCTCGGTAGCCAGCTATTTTGTACGTGTGAATGCGGCTATTGTTCTTACAAACAAACAAACAAACAAACAAACAAATCAGTGTTTAATTTTCAATCGTTTCTCTTCATCATTTCAATTACGGGTGCTAGGCCATGTGGGCATTGGAGGGAGGGATCGAGTATGAATATATTGCCAGTCGCAATGCTTATTTAGACTTATGATAATGATGATGATGGTGAAAACTTTGAAAGAGATTTCGTGAAGTTGTTGTTGATGGATTGATGACATGGAAAAAAGTATTGATAGTGGTGGAAGATATATAGCTTGTGGTGATATGTACGATGGTAATACGAGTGATAATCGTGGTGATGATGATAAGATGATATCCAGTTGTGAAATGATAGTAACGATGTTTATGTTCGTGCATGGTAATCTAATAAAAGCAATGATGGTATGTAGTGATGATTGGTGAAAGGAAACCAAAACCCAAAGACCAATAAGGATTGAGTGAACGCAGCAACATTAGCATTATACATCAGTGAAAGTTTGAGGAAAATCGGACAATCGATGCAAAGTTTTTCGTTTTTATAATTTTTGTGTTGTAATCACTGAATAAAGAGACTACTAGAGACCATGATGGGCAACAATGTAAAGAAAATATGAAGAGAATTCCACAAAAAAAAAAATCAATAAAATTATACATTCCATCAACTTAACTGATACTGACTTATGTTAAGGGTATCATTCCCCCTACTTTCTGAAAGTGGTTAATCAAATGCTCTTCCATTACTCAAGAAAAGTGAAAACATGTTTGTTTTCTTTATATGTCATGCATCCAGTGGTTCCAACATCCAAACGTTAAAAGTTTTTAACTTTTGCATCGATTGCCCGATTTTCCTTAAACTTTCACTGATGTGTTCTACTAATGTTGCTGCTTTCACTCAATCCACATTTCTTTTTGGGTTTTTGGTTTCCTTCAGTGATGGTCGTGGTGGTAGAGGTGACGATGGTAGGTTATGAGAAGGACTATAGGGTTGGCAATGATAAAGTGAACATCAAAAAATTATTGATAGAGCAATTCAAACCGTGATACTAGAGCAATTTTGTACATGTATGGACTGGGAAAGTGAGTTGATTTTGATGGAAATAGCACATCTTTTGAGTTTTAATGCCGATCCAAAATGTCTTTTTAAAGCTGATCAAATTAAAATATTTATAGAGAAATTTTATCGATCAAAATCGATGATTACTAGCTCTCCCCCCCCCCCCCCCATCCCGCAGTTTCTCTTCCCTCCCCCATCTTCATCATGGATGTTATTGCATGAGAATGTAATCATATACCTTGATATACATGAACCTGAACTAAAAAGGAGCCTCCTTATACCACGCCTTTCTGAATCATCATGAAGTTGGAGGATAAGCCCAAATTAACCTAGGAGTTCATCCATGTTACCCAAGAACAAATGTCCTCTTCGAATCTGATTTTGTGGGGCTTAATAAACATGATCAATGTTAACAATAGCAATCGCTGCAGCTGTAGACCTAAATATTTGTGAATTTTGTGAATTTTATTTACTCTTTCGACCCCCTCTCGGGGTATGAGAGTACAAACAAAGAGTATGAATAACAATATAACAAACCAGTGAATACAATACTCAAAGATTACTCATGACACAAAAGATATACAAGATTATAGTGTATATGGGAATACAAACATGAGTAAAGTGAAAAGATAGACGTTAATCTACATGTAAATAGCAGATTACAAATTTGACAAAGAAGGTTGCTTCACTAACCTATACCGCTACGTGTCGCTACGTATACATAATACTTTGATTATGATTTATTCCAAGCTTCAATTAGATCTCCAATTTACTTTTTGCAAGACATTGATGACGACGTCGAGTTTGCATGCATCCTAGTAACGCAAGTCTCGCAGCGAGACACAGGAAAAGTGACAGCAGACGGCGAACAAAACTACAGGCAATTAGGCAAAGCCGAACGCGATGGCGATGACATGTGAAGTGGAAACACACACACACACAAACACTCACACACGCGCATATGATATACACATACCCATACACACAAACCCGTTGTTATGTTTCTGCTTGAAGGACGGCGTCCCATTCTCACGTTGTAATCTGATTCTGTGGTTAGCAGACGACCATGCCAATGGTACTCTGTATATACTGTGTAACAGTACGAACTCAACGCCTACCTGCTGAAGTCCACGCACATGCGTACAAAAACCAACTTGTACACTGATAGTCTTTGCTCAAGTGACACAATTGGCAATTTCGACGCGTTAGGGTTACGGAAAAAAAAATCGCGACCCGGACCCGACATGAATTCGTGAATTCTGCATAGGATGAACACTGCCCTCTAACAGCCGTATCAGTACATTGACCCAAGGAAACTCGCATGCTATGCGTCGTGGCTGCTACAAGTCGCTGTCTTTTCCGACAACTTTATTCACTTTCAAGGCAAGGAAAGCACGTCACTTGGCTGTATTAGGCATCTGAATGTCTTTCTCAAGTTTTAGCAATTTCTTTCGACTGCGAAGGAGCCAAGAAGCGGATGGTAGCGTTTGTCTGTCGCCGGTACCTAGGTCGGTAGCGAGCGAGGTAAGCTATAGTGTTTTGCGTAATCCCATGTGCTTGATTTCCCGTTTGTGGAGTTCGAGCAGGGAGCTGGTGGAGTGCTAACCGCACCAGCGACGCGACCCCAACCCCTAACTGTAGACAGTGTAGTGTAGGGGTACAGCGCCCCGCGCCGGGGTTTAGTGGAGTGCGTGCGGCACCAGTGACCAGCTAGCAGCTCCTCCTCCTTCTTCTATGTTGTTATTGTTGCTGTTCTTTTAAATTTTATGGAGCTCTCTGCCGGATGGGCAATTTGCTCCAAAATAAATTTTTTATATTATTTAAGTAACGTTAGACCTAATTACTTAAATTTAACTAGTCTATAGACACTAGGCCTACTCTACAGAAACCTACAGTACTACACTAACGTTAGGGTGATGCACTTGTCAATTGAACTTGTAGTCCCGGCCCCTGGGTACCCGGGGATGGCCGGGACTTGCATCCCACTTGCAATTTTCAGATGTTACACCACCTGGCCAAGTCCCGGCCAAGTCTCTGACAGGTCGGGCAAAATTTTCACGGAAATCCCCCGCTAAGTCCCCGGCAGGCCGGGCAGAAATCCCCGGCCAATTCCCCGACAGTCCGGGCAATATTTGTGCAGAAATTCCCGGCCAAGTCCCCGACTAGCCAGGCATATTTGCATAAAAATCCCCGGCCAAGTCCCGGGTAGTGCGTTCCAATCTGTGTTGTGAGTGCGGTAGTTCTTGGAATTCTTTCATATGGAATAAATGAGTACTTCAATGAAAGCAAGTTACCCAGTGTTCGACATCCTAAATTGCAGAAGCAAAATAGCGTGCATGATCCGAACGCTTGCGCTGCGATCATCGTTCGAACGCCTGTAGAGCCTACTCATTGTTCGACCCCATATGTCCATGCTTCGACATTCGCGACGTACCGTGCCGTGTGCTCGCCCTGCCTATGAATGTATTGGCGCACGTGCCACGCGAAGGGGAAGCTGTATACGTACATTGCACTAGGAGAGTGCGGTACTCCATGTACTCCACGCTGTGCGAGAGATTCAACGCATACACAACACGTTGCGATCGAACTATGGTGATACCGCAAATTCTGGCACGGGTGGCATGCAAAATATAAATATCGCGTAAACGCTCAAGTTATCTCAGAAACGGCTGCCATCATGGCTGTAGGTGTACACGCTGTACAGATTCAATGCAGATAAACGGACTAGTAACTTTGAAACTTGGAATGAAACAATTATGTGTTGCCATGCAACTTTACTTACCTGTTACTTACCCGTTAAACTGCTTATGCAAGCTGACCCGGGAGGGTCGCGACTATGATTCCGGGAGTCCGGCGACGTGGCCCACTGTTGTGCTCTTCGGAACACGTGTGGAGGTAGTTGCATAGTTTGAATTTTACACTTGATATGTGGCATTTTTTATTCATGAATTTCAGGGAATTTTTATTCGTAAGAGTGGTCTATTTACAGCAGTTTTTGTTTGTGGTGATTGGGATATAACTTGTTAATGGGTCCTTATCCGATGCTGTGCTGTGCATTGATGGGGTGTGGTGAGACTACTCTACAGCTGCATGTGCCAAACAAGACAGTCATCACTGGGATCAACATAGCCCGACCAGATGCCGTGCAAAGCATGGCATCAGACGAGCGGGGCCTTGCCATCACATCGGAGAACCACAACACAACTACAAAACTTATAAATTAGTATATGTTAGCTATGAAAATGTATACGTTACTCACGTAAAGTGCATGCTTATATTACAGAAGGTACATAAGTCCATAGAGAGCCCTGGTGATAAAGGTCCATGGAACAAAAAAAAATGACACTTTCTAGCGCAATCCCCGACCATCGGGGTTCATCGTTGCTGAATTCATAATGGCGCGTTGACCACTCTACAAATTATGCGCACGCGTGCGTGGCTGAAAGTGCAGCTATCTATTGCGTGCGTGCGCTGCTTCAGTGTAGCAGCACGGTCGACAGCATGATCGCGTGAACTCCCGATTATTATATGTGCCGTTAACAAACACTGCATATAATCTTTGTTTTCGGTAAGTTGTGAATTGTGTATGTCATTATCGATAACATAGCTACAATTGTATGAAGTCTCATTTGTGAAGATTACATTTAACCCTATTCTAACTGGGCTATTTGAGACCAAGTTTTTACTGGGGGGGGGGGTCAATTTGACCCCCCCTTCAGATCTCGGCCGCCGATCGCGCGATCGCCGCAAAATTTTGCCTGAACATAGAGCCGGATGTCAACTACAAGATTACATGGTCATACAATAGAAAAATGTTGATTTCATATTTTTTAATAAATTAATTATGCAAATTAACGCATGAAATCATATTTTCACCTATAACTCCATCAAAAAGACTGAAGGATTATTAAATTTTTGTGTCAGAGTTCTTCAAGACACATCAAATAATTTTCTTGTAAAAAAATAGTGCAATCAAAATCATTTTCTTTTGTTTTTTATTGTTTTGTTAATTTCTTATGTATTGTCTTGTTTCTTCGATCTTTTGTTTTCTATTGTTTTTTTGCCAAAATTTATTGGAGGCACTTTTTCAAGCTTATCTACATTAGAATTGATTTATTTCAAAGGTTAAAAGTTGAAATAATCTAATTTATATCAATTAAACAAAAAAACACAGTTTGCATTGGATTTGCACACGAAATCATGAATTTGAGCGGTTTTCGGGTTGACATGCATATGCAAAACATTGCATAATTTCAGAACGGTGTACCCGGACGTCGCAAATTTGGTCTCAAAATATGCGGGAGACTTCAATGAAAAAAGTCATGAAACGACGCGGCAAAATCTTTGCGCGTTGCGGAATCGTGGCGCGAAACGTCGAGGGGGGGGTCAATTTGACCCCCCCCCCCCAGTTAGAATAGGGTTAATGAGTTTGAGGTGACAAAAAATGATGTCAAGTATCAAAACTCAACGCGATCGTAAAATTCGCCTTGTGCTTGCTGTGTGTTGTGGGCCATTCTGGTACAGCCTGTCGCTATTCATACAGCAACTGGGCTGTGTATAGTTGGGATCAATACTGCTGCCATGCCAGGCGAGCTCCACGTGACAGGGATGTGGTTGCATGTGTGTTGGTTGAAGTTTACTTAAAAGTTTACCTGCTTAGGAGAGTGTATGGCCCTTGCCATGTTTAACATTCAGGTTAATGGGAGACATATTTGTTGTAATACCCTGATGTCATATGGCTTTTCAGGGTGCTACATAACTTTATTTTACCACTTGCCTAGTCGGGCAAGCAGATTTTCAAATTTGCAGCAAAACACTTGCCCGAACATTGATTTTACCCGCCCGAAAAGAAAGTAGCCCAAAATATAAGGAAATAATATAGAAAATCATGTGCAAGTCAAGGGCTTGATGAAACACAATCATATGAACAAGCAGCACACATTGATTTGCACGCTTAAACACAATGGAGTAACAAACTTGGTCCGATCAAGTGTTCCCGTTGCATTGGTTTGGGGCTTCTTCTCATAAGTACATGTATTGAAAAATTGCTGGAATGAAATATAAAGTGTGTTGCATCACTAAACAACCATTATCTTTGGGCTTCTGTATGGTTGACTTTGTGGGTTTGTTGGGGGAATAAGTGAAAAAAGGTGGCTTCAAAACTTTTTGCTTGCCCAATTCAGGCAAGCATTGGTTCTCATTGTTCAAAAACACTTGCCCAAATTTGATTTTCACTTGCCCCGGGCAATCAGGCAAGTGCGTATGTAGCACCCTGCTTTTGCTTTTGAAGCAGTTGATCTCACAGAACAGCAAAAAGTGCATTTTTTTATAACTTTCTCATTTGCACAATGCTCCTCTCCCCCCCCCCCCCCCTTTTGCAGGCTCATGAACATCAGTGGATTCCTCCATGTGTGACTGAACTTATATCCACTCACAATCCAATCAGGAGCGTCGGAAGTTACAGGGTGCTCCAGGACAGCGTTTAATAATTTCATTACCACAGCCTGTGAATTGTCAAGATGTCCAAATCAAGGTATGATGTTCAAGTTTTCTCTCTCTTTACTACCCCTATTCATTTCAAGTGATAGGGATATGTAATGCTTACTCAGATAAACAGATGTGTACTGTAAGAAGAAAAGAATCCAATTGTAATCATTGCCTGCATTCCAGACATATTGGTGACTTCATGAAGTAAGGAAGAATTCACACTGCAGGCAGAATATGAATGAATAGATAAACTGTCACCTGATTTGAAATGATTATAGTAATTCTTTAAAGTAAAAGCAGTGAAACATATTGTCCACATTATTCAAAATTAAAAGCCAGAGAAGCTTTGAGTAAGGTGGGAAAAATGCCATGGTGCATTGTTATAATGCTACTTTTGGATGCACTAACACCACAGTACAATGTAGTTAATTTTACTTCAATTCTGATTGAAACATTTTATAAATTTGTACTTGGCAAATGAAATGCTTATCATTTCAGGGGTGTACTGTTAACTGAAAGAGATAGAGAAAAGAAGAAAAAAGGAAGGGAAACAATATTGGCCAGTGTCACTCATCATGTTACTGCCCACATTCAAATTGCCTTTAAAAGTGCTTAAAGTTATGAGAATTTGTTAAATATTTTATTGTTTCAAGCGAGCATTTTCTAAAATAAGTGACCCTTATTCACAAACTTCAAAAGAATGTGAAATCTTATGCTTGCTTGTACAGCCCCGAGAGAATTTTTAAAGAATGTTACCATGCATTGTGCCTAATAAGTATGCAGATATGTTGATGTCTTAAAAAAAGTGTCATTTAGCTTACTCTTTTTTTTTTTGATCATATGAAAGTCTTCCACTTTTGTGTACATGTACTTACAGATAGGGATGCAGGCTGTGTTTCTTTAAACAAAAATCAAAATTAAAAGGAAAGAAAATGAATTATATCTTCTTCTTTTTTAAGGAGAAGGGGGTCACTCAATATGAAGTCAATCTTAGTTTTCATATTTGTAGGTTTTAAGCAGAAGTAGTGTGTTCATTTTCTGATAAATGTGATATACTGTACTTGTTTTTCTTTACTTTTCTTTGATTCTGAAACAGATACCCATTGTACCTCTTGGGAAATCCACAGCGAAGAGTGTTCTTCACAGATTTTTGCATGAAGTTGATAAAGAACAAAAAACCAATGCCACCGAATATGGTCACATTTGAGTGTGATCTACAGTAAGTCCACATTGTAAATTTGATTGCGACCTGCTATTATGAACTGTCTTAGGTTACATCCCACATTAAGATTAAAATAGTGCCGAACATTGTCAGTATTTGTTACATAATTAGGAAGTGTAGAAACTTGTTCTGATATTACAGCTGTAAGTTCCTTCTAATGTTTGTTAACTACCATTTTGTTTTCTGTCATTTCTGCAATAAAAGGTGGCTGTTTTATTTGGCCAATCATAATATTATTTCTCTGAGTAAAGTAAGAAAGCAAAAAAACAAAAAACAAAGACTAGTCCCCCTCTGTAATATTCATTTTATATACAGTGAAACCCCGTTATAACGAGGTCCGTGGGACCGGCGATATTACCTCGTTATAACCGGTACCTCGTTATATCCGTACGCATCAAAAA
Organism: Diadema setosum; assembly: GCF_964275005.1. Lineage (NCBI taxonomy): Eukaryota > Metazoa > Echinodermata > Echinoidea > Diadematoida > Diadematidae > Diadema > Diadema setosum. The sequence continues at coordinate 11,334,557 of NC_092689.1, read as the reverse complement.
CAAAGAAAAACATAAGCACGACATCATACACCCATCAATGAAACTTAAGAACATCCTTTGCGTTGTTATTACACAATGATGGATCATTATTATTGAGAGAATAAAGGAAAATATTTTTGAATTAGACGAAAAAGCAGGGGCTTAAATGAGTTAAATCTTTATTGTAATTCTTGTTTGTTAAGTTTTTCTAAACACCAGCGCAAATTAACATACGGGCGTTGTTTACCGTAACTTGGGAGGCATTTTTACGCTGTTGGTGCCCAGCGGGAATGCGATGATTTCATGAATCATTTCGGCTGTAATCTTGTACAATGTATGATCGTTGCGCCCGAAGGGATTAAAAATGCGTTCTTTATTTTCTTCCGAAAATCTCTTCGCGTTTTGTACATCCGTTCTTGGAAAATAATTATGCGACAGGATTGAATGTGGAAGGTTGTGATCCTTTTTACACAATGTACCTGGTGAACCATTCTGAAAGAAGAAAAATCTTTATTGTGAAATGCAGTGTTAAAATTGTGATAATGAACAAACCCAGATCTATTCAAACTAATAAATGCGTTTGATTCTTTTTCTGATTTAGGTTAACCTGCGTCATTCAACTTTTTTTACGCTACTGTCACCTGGCGAGATCGCGATGATTTCAAGAGTAACATACATGCGTTGTTTATCGTTAACTTGCGAGGTATTTTACGCTGTTGGTGCCCAGCGGGAATTCAATAATTTCATGAATCATTTCGGCTGTATCGTTGCGCCCGAAGAGATTATAGATACGTTCTTTATTTTCTTCCGAAAATCTCTTCGCATTTTGTACATCCGTTCTTGAACTGTTAAATGCGTTTGTTTCTATTTCCGAACACCGATTAATATAGGTTAACGTGTGTATTCTACTACTTTTTACGCTACTATCACCCGGCGAGATCGCGATGATTTCATTAATTATTTCGGCTTTTAATCGTACACTCTCATATCTAAATTATCATTTGTTCAATGATAATGAACAAATCCAAATCTATTCAAACTGCGTTTGTTTCTTTTTCTGAACACCGATTAAGTACATGTAGGTTAACATACGTTATTCAACTATTTTTACGCTTCCGCCACCCGGCGGGATCGCGATGATTTCATTAACTATTTCGGCTTCAATCATACACACTCATATTCAAATCATTTTGTCAAATGATAACGAACAAATTCAGATCTAATCAAACCAATAATTGCGTTTGTTTCTTTTTCTGAACACCGATTAAGTAGGTTAACAATCGTTATTCAACTATATTTTTACGCTACTGTCATCCGGCGGGATCGCGATGAATTCATTAATTATTTCGGCTTTAATCATCCACACTCATATTTGCTAACCAGCAAAAGAACTGGAAATCGGAACTAAAAATGGAAAGGATAATGATGAGTTGCACACGCATTCCAATTGTCCATTTTTGGCCACAAGTGTCGCTACATGCAAAGTTTTTTAATGCGTTATCTTTTTCTTTTTCTTTTTCTCGTTGCGCTGTCGTCTCACCTAATATCACGCACGCGTATCCCGCGAAAAAGAAAATCGAATGATTATGTCGTCGGAAGGCATTCCTGTGTCTTATCGCATGATTTAGAAGAAAATATGGAAGGAACGGTTCTCTGCAAAACGGGAAAAAGACGTGGATAGCGTGAATTCGGTTTTCAATGTTTCGTTTGTCGCATGTTTGAAAGCGGCAATTTAGTCAAGAAATGGAACCTCGTTATATCCGATCAAATTGCTTATGTTTTTCCTTATCATGATGCACCGAAATTGTCCTCGTTATAACCGGAATCTCGTTATAACCGAACTCGTTATAACCGATTCGTTCTGCCATAGGTTTACACGCAAAGGAAAACGGGACCGACGCGATCACCTCGTTATAAGCGGTTCCTCGTTATAACCGAACTCGTTATAACGGGGTTTCACTGTACTTATGGTACATATTTTCATTGTGATGGCATTATTCATGATAGCTTTGATGAAGACTTTGTCTCTTTTTTGTAAACCCCACATTCCAATTTGTCTGTATGGAGTGACATTTATGTATTTTGTATTTTTGTTCCCATACTTCATCAGGATGACAAAATTTGACATCAAAAACTACCTTCAAAACATCTACAAAGTTCCTGTGGCCAGAGTTAATACCAGAATAGTTTACGTGCCCTTTGACCGGAACCACAAAAACCAGAGGGTCAAGTTGCGGGAAGATTACAAGCTGGCTTATGTCACTCTGGTAAAGTACATTTTGTGTCATCTTTAATAGTCTTTTTGAAGATGGATATTACAGCAGGCATACGTGATACATGTCATAGTACTGAATTATAGCTTGAATGACTGGCATAGAACGTTTTCACAATATCACTTCAAAATCATTTCCCTGACTTATTGATAAAACACGAACTATAGACATGTTTGGAATGAAGACAAATTCATAAAATTGTTGGGAGCCTTGTAAGATTAGATGTAAGCAAATGAAAGTATAGTTTTATTATCTATGAAATCATCCCACCTGTTTTTGGGGTTTTTTTTTTTCATAATATTGTTTTAACAACTTGTGGGAAGATAAACTAGTACAATTTGTGCAAAATAAAAGCTGGAGCCAAAAAAAAAAAAATAAATTGTGAACCAAATCATGTTTCATTCCTTATTACTGTGTACTTGTATAAAAGTGACACATATGTATGAGAGCTCTGCTACTCAAAGACATTCCATGTACAACTGTATAAGATATGATTGTTGATGTTTGTTTCTATAAATTTAAAAAGTTACGCAATCATGCATTATTATTGTGGTTATTGGTAGTCAAGTGTCGCCACAGATCATGTAGATGTATTTGTTACCAAATTTTAACTTGATAAGGTGATTAAATGTGACTTAGGCAGAAATCTGAAATTCCAAACTTGAGGTGTATCATTTGTGTGCACTTTTTATGTTTTGGTCATGTAGGCTGAAGGACAGACATTTGAATTCCCAGAGTTGTTCCCTGACACAGAGGAGAAAAAGAATGAAGAAATGGCGGAAGATCTGAAGGATAAGGAGAAGAAAGCCGCCAAGTTATTATCACGGAGAGGTGGCGTTCCTAACTGGTTTAGCATTTGACATCATACACTGACGTGTGCTGAGGGCATGAAACAATCTACTGGATCTCCTGTCGCAAAATGTGGGACCTTGTTGCTGTTTCATGCGTGGAACACTTGACAAGGAAAACTTATCACCAGAAGTATTATGAAAGTGATAAGAAATGGTGACATGCCGATAGTGCGGATATGCTGGAAAAGGTCACTGGTCATAGATGATGAAGGATTTTAGATGACTTGCATCCTTGCGACTTCAAGCCTGTGATGCAATATGTGCAATGGAAAAGTGTGCATGGTTTGAACATGATTATCTGCTGATATCAGTCTGCAAGTCAATAGGACAGAAGCATTTGCCACACATATTCATATCAAAGGAAGATACCTCTTAAAGTATGATATTCTGCATTACAGAAGTGAGTATTACCCCGTGAGCAGCAATTCTCTGAATGTTGAAGTCAAAATGAAGTCATTGTGTCATTTTCAAGATGCTTTTGGAGAGTCACGTTGCCATTTGCGTAGACTGGGCTCTTGGGGATGAAAAGCTAAGGCTCCAGCTGTTGCGAATAGAATCATGGATACCCGAGTGCGTCCTTGTGTTCAGATTCGGCCAGAGTTAAAGCAGCATCTTATACAGCTGTAATGAGAAGTCTATTACTGCAGCAGGGACTGCCACTTCCACAGTGGGAAATTTTCAAATAAATGATGGCAAATTAATCTTACGATTTTCATACTCTATGCATAGTTGCACGAAATCCTTTCAAAAATAGACCAAAGTGTACATTGTTGATAGAAATTACTCTCCACGGAAGATATTATTGTCAGATGGTATGTGCTTGGATCACTACAGTTGATGCGTAACTTCTGCTTGAATGCCAGCAACAACACAAAATGGCCATATAAGAAGGGGCACTGTACCAAAATGGAGTTTGGTGGGAACAAAAGAGGTGTAGTCAGTGCATGAGCAGGCAGTCATGAGTCTTAAAAGTGTACGATCATTTACTGATAAATATTATTGCTATGATTGTAAATTCAGATTCACTTCAAATTGCACCAACATTTGTAAAGTACAAGTGTATAGATTCTGCTGGCAGGAAACTTCCTTGCTGCACATTCACCAGAAAGATAGTGAAAACAGTATCTGAAAGTCAGAAAGTGTTTCTTTCTCTCTCTCTCTCTCTCTTTATGTCCGCGTGTGTGTGAGCACACATAGAAATCGGTTCTATTGCATTACTGCTCCAATATCATAAATGTGTTCTTGTTATGTATGCTCGATTTCTATTTCACTGAATTGGTGACTGAGGTGTCAGACATGACAGCACGATTACCATAATTATTATTCATACGAGTGGCAAATGGCAGTGGCATCTGTAATGAAATACATTCACTACATGCCTGTCAAGGTATGACTCTACAATCGTCATGTGGTTACCTGTGTGTCAATGTGATTTCTAGCTTGTCCTTATCGCAAGTCAAATCTGGTTGAGAATCAGTACTGTATGATACATGTATCACTAGATCCTGGGAAGTCAGAGCCATCTTACATTGATCAAATGATGCTCCACTAAATGAAGGAAAAACACCAACATATCCATTTGGACACATCTTCGTAAAGCTTTTCAAAGCCATGTCTATTCGTAGGCTAAATAGAAAACATTAAAACACATTTTTTAATGTAAAAATTTCCGGTTGTGGTGAGGTGAGAGCACTGCAGTTCACCAAGTAAAAGTACAATTAGTATGTGAATGTGTGTGTGTGTGTGTGTGTGTGTGTGTGTGTGTGTGTGTGTGTGAGTGTGTGTGTATGTTCACCCAGAGAATGTTATGTAGGCATTTGGATAGTCACTTTCACATGACTCCCATTAGCCTACTTTGGACTTCTGCAGAGCTTTCTGTTTCAGTTATCTTTTCTACTATACTACTTGTATGCACACACACTCATATAACCACACAGGCACACCCTTCCAGTCATATTGTCTCTTCCCCAAGTCCTCTCTCTCAGTTACTACAGTACCATGCACTTTCAATTTCTGTAAATTCACTAAAACCACTCCGGAATACAGTGCACTCCCGTTATAATGAACATGGTTACAACAAAGTTCCGGTAATAACGAAGTAGAAATTCAGGCTGTAAAGTTATTCACTTTATATATTTTTATTGTTGTACAAGTTGTATTGTTCGGTTATAATGAAATTTCGATAAAACGAAAGAAAACTGCTGGTCCCGAGGACTTAGTTATAACGGGATTCCACTGTAAAGACTGACATCAAATAGAATATTTATCAACTGTTTACTGTTTGTTTTGATTTCATTTATTTTTGGTGTTTTACAGTACATTTTCACATGTAATGACACATTCTAAATATTTACACATATTGGCAGCAGGGAGATTGATAACGAAGAATGTAAAATAGCTCTGTCAAAATGCATGCAATGTTCCCTTTCTGGTCTAGTATTTGGTCTCTGAGGTTAATTGCTACCTCTTCTATTTTTTCCAGGCACACATTTCCTATGTCTGGAAAACAAATTAAAGTGCCTCCTGCATTTCTCTTTGTCATTGTAAAAGACGGATCTTGTTGGCAGATATGTCTTACTAGTAGTATGCAGTCCACAGCATAAAGGTTCCATGCATCTACAGTGGTGTTCTAAAAAAGGTTCTAAAAATCCCCCATTAACATCTACGAGACACTAAATGCCCAGAAAGTTAATTTAGTGATTTTCTGAGAAACCTTTTTATTGTTACAGCAAATACTATAGGGTAAGGTCAACCTTGTACCGTATGTTCAAAAAAAAAATACAACAGGACCCTCCGCAATGATATCTTTAAAAATGGTGAATCAATCCAAGTACAAATTCAGGGTATGAAACTATAACTCATTGCCCACATCTTACAGAAAACCCCATTCGATTTGCTTCAGTGGTCAAAGAGAAATGAGGAATTTTGTAGAGGATGTCAGGAATCTCTTCCCTCCAAGTTCTGTCTATTGTATTTACACACAAGAGCATCGAAGTGCTAAACTTGGAAGTATCAGACTCATGACATGCTTTACAACAATCCACATTTCTCTGTGACTGCTCAACCAAATTGAATGGGGTTTTCTGCAAAATAGAGCTAAGATAATATATTCTAAGACCTTGAAGTAGCATTTAGACAGTTTTATCATATTGGGTGTTATCAAAGTGAAAATCTGTAATTTTGGGGGGGACATACTGTGTAGTACAAACAAGTCGTGCAGAAGTGTGTGTGTATTGGACAGATGCAGTGCAAGTATAATGGTATCTTTCTTTGGTGCAAAGTTGGTTGAACTATGCTGCATGCTTGTTGTATAGTGGAATTTCATTATCACCCGAGTGAAGACCAGTCCAGAGAATACTCGGGCGGGTGTCTATGGAAACATGTGTTGTAGCAAAATCAGCTCATCCTCAACGGGTTAAGAGGTTAGTTAGATCAGTAGAGCCCTCTTATAACAGGGTGATTCTGCCAGGCTCTTTCATTTCTTTGTTTTTACATCTGGATATATTGAGAATCTCGATCATATGTTAATTGTCATGGTTTTCAGGTCCTTGTTATAATGAGGTTCCCCTATTCAGACATAAATAGGTGCCTACCCAAAAGTGCATTGCATGTTCTCATACTCACAAACTTAACCCTCCGCATAATTTGGATTATGAAAAGCAAGTCAATGGTGTTATGAACCTCAATAAGGCATGTCAACATGATCTGCATTGGTAAGCAGAGTTAGTCAGATTTTACCCCACACACCATGTCCTGTATCAACTGAGATCCACCTGTAATGTGAACAAGTACTGTACACATATATTTAGCGAGTCTAAATCTTCACGAATCGGGACTGCCTGACAATTTCACGAGTGGTCAAATTCGCGATTGTGGATTACTGAGCTGAATGGAGAAATGTATAGAATACGTGTACGTCACATTCATAACAGGATCAGAGTCAATATTTTTGTGTGTCTTTAATTTCGTACATAGCATCTAACTCGCGAAAATAAAAACCTTGCGAAATATTCGGCGTATACATGATTTCATCTTCAGGAAAGTTGGAGCTTTACACAAATCACTGCATCTCCTTTGGTCCATGGAGAATCAACTTTAATATCATTACAGCTGCTTATACATTTAACAGAGTTGCACATATACAAATAACAACATTTGTGTGTGTAGAGGCATAGAATACCTACTGTGGTACTTGCCATTTTGAACTGCTGTGCATATGTATGATTGTCAACACAGAGAACATGCTGGCCAATCACACATTTCTGCAGAGATTCAGCCCATTTTGCATTGTGAGATTTAATCCTTTTTTCTTTTTCTTTTTTTGTTGACTACCAACTATTATTGAAGCTTCATAGTGATTTTGTTATTTTCCAATCAAAGTTGAATGTCAAAATGTCTCATGAATTAAATGTCACATCAGAAGAGAGGATCTTATTCTCCAGACCTTCAATGGCAGTAATGCCTTTTTCATTTTAGCAGGCAATTCAATGCAGTACACCGTTGCAACTTTGATCTGCTTGCTAAGGTATGCTCCAGACACAGAACTGACAGCACAGATTGGCAGATTTGCTTCATTCTAAGGCAATCATGTATATCTAAAATTCTTGTCGTCTTTCCAGGCATTAAGTATTGTCGACTTAAGTAAACTAAATTAAAAAAAAGACAGAACCATTTAATAGGACCAACACACTGCTTTCAGCCACAATTACAAGTGAAAAGTACAACTTCACGCATAAAAGAACGTCAGCACTTTGGGGCAAAATAGTGATTTTGTTGTATGAAAAGAAATGGTAACGTATTGGAATTCATTTCTTATATACATGCAGGCAGCTGTACTTCCATCTTCCTTACAAATGCCACTTTGGACATGTCAACATCATAGTATTAAATACACACAACGAAAAAAATATATATATCCTATGTATGGAAGGATTACAAATATATCAAGGTTCCGCTGGGTAGAGATGTACTCGCTTGTCACCACCGATGGCACAGACGGGCAGAAAGGCGTGCCAGGACAGGCCCCCAAGAATGGGTAGGCTCTCACTTACTGGCACCTGGAGGTGGAAAATGATACAAGATGATATTTTGATATCTATATTTATTATATATAATTATTTTTGATATTTTTGATTGAAATTTGATTTCACCATAAATGAAAGTAGCAAACAAGCTAAAACTGTAGCACATGTACCATTGGCACATGCCCGTTTATCTTTTCTGTTCTAGGGGCACCTGTACGCAGGTGTATACAGATAGTGTTTAGCATATCATCAATAATTGACCACAAATGTCTCGAAACTGAAAAAAAAAATGACAGGCAGAAGTGATCATAAAAGTCTTTAGGAGCATTAGGAAACTGCATCAATATATCCCAAGCCTCTTTTGAAATAAAACATCCTTTAGATAGTAAACTCACAATAATACATACAAGCAATACTTTAAATGGAAAACATGGCAAAATTTGAGACTCCACTGCAGTGTGTGCTGCTCTGAATGCAGCCTATTTTGAGATTCCTAACACACATCTAACAAAATCTCTTGAACTTTGTAAATTTATTTCATTTAGTAAACTCGTAATCACTTTCTTTAAGTTTTCAGATGTATACATGTAGTCTTTTTTGTTTGTTTGTTTTGTTTTGTTTTGTTTTGTTTTGTTTTTTTTTTTTTTGATGCTGTGCAGAAAACAACACAACAAAAAATGCTCAAGGAATATTTTTTTTCCCCCTATGACTCCCAAGGATCTGAAGCTGGTTTACACACCTGATGATGGCCAAGGTGATAGACCTTGATCTCATTGTTTGGCCTGCCGGTGGTGGCAAAGAGGTTCTCACTAGACCGACACCACCTGAACTCGCCTCCGCCTTCCCCATGTGCCAGTTCTGAGTCTTGCGGCTGGCTGCACATTGACAGAATATGGTCAAAAGCGTCAAGATGTCTTTCCCTATTGTCATATCCTTATCAAGAAAATTATGATGGAGTACATGACATCAACTTTGTTTAGTCTTCAATCACAATACAATATTTGCAGTTTACTTGGTATCATAACTGTTAGGTCTAAATTTTAATAATAATTGCTCTATTAGGCATTTACAATGAAAATGGTCTTTGATTCATTTATTTAGACTATGATACCATTACAAGAGAGTCAGTTATGTGGTTAAAAACTCTCAATTTCTTTTTAAAGGGAATGTAAACCCCAAGAACAATGTGGATTGAGTGAAAGCAGTAACATTAGTAGAACACATCAGTGAAAGTTTGAGGAAAATCGGGCAATCGGTGCAAAAGTTATGAACTTTTAAAGTTTTGGAGTTGGAACTGCTGGGTAAGGAGACTACTAGAGGTTATGACGTATGAGTGGACTACAATGTAAAGAAAATATAAAGGGAAATCAGTAAAAATTCATTTTTCATGAAAATTACACATTCCATCAACTTGATACTGACATATGTGAGGGGTAGCACTTATTCCCCCTGCTTTCTGAAAGTGGTTAGTCAAGAGCTCTTTCATTTTGGTAGAAAAAGGAATTTTTGTGAAATTCCTTTTATATTTTCTTTATATTGTTGTCCACTAATAAGTCATAACCTCTAGTAGTCTCCTCATCCAGCGGTCCAAACACCAAAACGTTAAAAATTCATAACTTTTGCATCGATAGTCCGATTTTTCTCAAATTTTCACTGATGTGTTCTACTAATGATAATGCTTTTACTCAATCCACATTGCTCTTTGGGTTTGCCTTCCCTTTAAGCAAAGAGCATCTTCTAGCTTGAGGCATCCTTATAATAAAAATGAATGCCTCCTTAAAAGCATGTGCACAAAATTAAACCCACAGATGATCGATTGATGAGAATAAGATATTAAAATTCTATGAATACATTATGCCATAAAATCTACATCCATTACAAAGTGACTGTTGGCATGATGAGTATGAAATCTGACATACCCCTTCCCTCCCCTTCCAAATATCTTATCGTCTTTGTGCTTGCTCCTTATTGTTGACTTTCTCTTTTCCTGCTGTTACTGTACCTGGAACGTGTGATGTCCCAAACCATCCATTCCCCACCGACGATGGCACCCACCCTGGTGGGGTCACACAGACTCCAGTCAGCACACATCAGTCTAGGCCGCCCTGTCTCCAGGGACATGAAAGGCTGCTCGCTGATCAGATCGTAGAAACGAAGGGTACCATTCTTTTCAGCAACCATTAGCTGCAGACAAATGAATGTACATGTAACATAGCATGTTAAAGGGGAAGGCTAGTAACTGATCAGTGGGAATCAGTTGAAATGCTGGGAGATGATTGTTCCAATCCTTATGGGATTCATTCAAGAGTTCATTGTATATCTATTGTTGTGTGAAAATGATTTGCTTCATAATGGTCTCATATTCAAGTAATGTGCAGTTTAATGCTTCCAGGTTAGCGTCCCTGGTCAGTGACGGAGCATTAATCTGCACATTACTTGAATATGAGACCGTTCTGAAGCAAATCATTTTCACACAACAATAGATATACAATGAACTCTTGAATGAATCCCATAAGGATTGGAACAATCATCTCCCAGCATTTCCACTGATTCCCACTGATCAGTTACTAGCCTTCCCCTTTAAATCCTCCTTACATATCCTTTAATAATCATGTTACTGGTACAAATATGAAGCTCTATCTTTGCCATCATCCCCTCTTTCAAACTAATTTTCATATTAAATCTCATTCTAGAATATTATGAATTCACTGTCTACATGTTTTGTTCTCAAATTCATTGAGTTTTGTTCACATTCAGGAGTAAATATTAGAATGTTTTATGTTAACTTACCACTGCTATAAATCCCTAAGCTTTAATACAGAGCAAAAACAAAACAAAACAAAGCAAAACAATGCATCAATGAAATATCAGGTCAACTGTGATAACATGTCTGTACCAAGTTGAATACTCTGCTACATTGTACATGCATTTCCTACTTTCCAGGAAATATCTCCCAGTTTTAAAATGAATTATGTAACAGCTGACACCGTATTATAACATCCTGAATAAACAGTGAATAAATTTCTTCCAACAAAAGATCATGAAAAGAATACCTTATTTGGATCATTCTGGTTCCAGCACACTGACATTCCAGCTGACTTCAGGGGAAACATCATCCTCTGCCTGCCGTCCAGATCCCACAGTCGACATGAGTAATCATCACTTACACTAGCTATGATCTCCCCTTTGATTGGTTCAAAGGTTAGGGCATTCACATAGTCTTTATGGCCCTTTATTACCTAGGAAAAGAGAAAAGCATGTTTCATCACATACATTACTGAAATAACATTGTACCTGCATTTGCCAACAATGTGAGGCAATCCACAAGGCTGAATACTTTTCAAGTATCACTCGTAGCAAACTATAAAAAAAATAATATGTGTAATGATAATAACAAAAAACCCACCGATCTATATATGCTAACTGCATGCCACAAATGTTCAAGAAGTCAACTTCACTGGTGAAACTAGAGAAACTGTCAGCAATTCCATAACAACTTAGCATTCTTAATACTTCACAGAAAATTGTGAATACTCTACATCTATCCTCAGTTGGCTTTGTCACAATTCTACAGATTTCAGTGACATGTGATCAAGTACTAAAATTAATTTCGTTCATTCATTGTCTTTTTCCTGAATTTCTAAAAAAAAACTTAAAAAAAAAAAAAAAACAACAAACAAAACAAACAGAATATCTGATTCATTGTGAAGAAATCATAATTCAAAGTTAACTGTGTTACTCTACTATTCCTAGAAAAATGAGCAAAGAAAATGGGATTCCATTGGGATTCGAACCCAAGACCTCCGGATTGCTAGCCTGGAGCTCTAGTGACTGAGCTATAGAAAGCCCTAGTTCAGTGTTTGTCCCAGAAACCCTAAATTCTCAATGCTCGAATGGTCAGAAGCTATAGCACAGTGTGTTTGTGTGTGACACATACGTACACACTCAAACCTGGCATAAACGCGAAGGATAATTCAACTTGGGGATAAATGCGAGGGATCACCGAAGTGATGCAGCTTTTTGAGTATGTAACAAACACAAACAGAAGAAACTTAACTATTCCAGTACAATTGACAATGAGTACAGCCGAAGGAAGAAGTCAGTGGTGATAAAATGTAGGCTATCACTAAAATTCTCGAATGATATGTTCTGCATGACTGAGAGAAAGGAATGATGTAGTTGATACTATTTCCTCTCACAAATTTCAGCAATAGAATAATATGAAAAGACAGAAATTGTACGTATTGCCATAAGGTTATATTCCACAATCTCTCCTACCTGAACAGTGTCTTGGTCTTTCAAGTCTGAGCTGAACACCCGTATTTTGCTATCAGCTCCAGCTGTACAAAATCTAAACAGCAGAATAATGATAAATTCATTTTAAAAAAAAACTTTCCAATTTTAGGCAGCATAAACTATACTTAAAAGAAATAACACATCTCTCATGGTAGGGTCACATACAATTAAAAAAAAAATGACAGGTAGGAACATAAAATTATTTTTAAAGTTTCAAGCAAATATACATTTGATAACAAAACTCACCTCACACCATTAGATACAACCAATTGCTATATCCTGGTGCACTGTTGACAAGAAAAAAACAAACAAACATGGTATTTGGGCAGTAGATTTCTAGTCTAGTTGATGCCTGCCATCTTGGACGAACTTAAATTTTCCACCAAACTTGTATGTTGTCCAAGTTCAAGGTATCTTTGTGTAGATTATACAAACAAGTGATTTCATTGACAGTCTACTCAGGTGTCCATTGCATTGATTTAGCTCTACCTCTCTGTGTTTTTCTTCTTTTTTTTTCAGTAGAAAAGATCTTATTAACATTACTTTGGTGTCTTCTGGTCTAAATATTCACAATTATAGCACTTAAAAAGTCAAACTAAGGCTTGCACTAGAAATCAGGCACAAAGATACATTGTATTCGTAACGGTATCATGAATCCCACATAAAGGTGGTTTCACATTTTAATATAAATACCTGAGACATCTTGGCAAGATATCCAGCGATGACACAGGACTCCATGCAATGTATGTGACCCGTGTCCCATGATGAAAGTCTCTGATGTGCTTGTACTCGCAACCAGACAGAAGTTTATCTTCCTCCTGTATGTGAAAATAAGCACAGTCATTAGCATACTACTTGGTACATGTACTAGATTCAGTCATACTTTTATAGTAGGAATGATTATATAAATGCATGACAAATTTAATAGTGAAATACAATAAATGACTGCGATGCCTCTAACCACTGTTCATTCAAAGAAGAATGGGTTTGAGGAATGACTGGAATCATTGAGTTACCATACCTGTGTGAGGATGATGAATATGTTATAAACTGGTACTACAGTGGTAGACTGTCTATTTCTATGAACAATTAAAAAGGCCGTCCATCACTGCTGCATCAGGACACTCTGCACATATTACAATTATGTACTGATATCTGGTGCCAGACAGGTTGCTTTGTTTGTGCGTTTGTGCATATTGCCATTGAAAACACCTGATACCATCATACACTTGTCAAGTTTCGACTTCCAGAACAAATTCACAATTCCATCAAGTTTAATAATTTTTTAGTTGAGTTGAAGCTTTACAAACACTAACACAGAAGCTAGATCCGATATAGCATTACAGTAACATAACAGATACGAAGCATGAGCTGGAATCTGCTGAAAATCCCTGCGTCCAGGTCCAGTCTGAAGGGTTCTCCGGAAGTCATCATCTACAACTTAGTACAAGTTAAATCCCAAACACCACAAACAAAAACTGCTATAAGCACTCATTCATCCCAATATAAGCACTCATTCATCCCAAGCAGTATCACAGATTGGAACGCACTCCCATATCGACAGTAATCATGGTCACCAGCATCACAAGGACTCCTTCATTCAAAGCAGCAATCCTGCACTACATCCAAGAGCAAAGCAACTAGAATAGGTCTAGTAGATTCTAAAATCTAAACTTCTCTCTCCGTGCAATAAACACCAGCACACCCCGTCCAGTTGGCCCCTTCTTCATGTTCTTAGGGGGTGTTGGACAGTATTATAGTATTATTTATTCTAGAATAAAATCATTCGAGATCCAAGAGAAAAGCAACTAGAATAGTAGATTCCAAACTTCTCTCTCCGCGCAATAAACACCAGCACACTCCCTGTCCAGTTGGCCCTTTAGGGGTGTTACTGTTGGACAGTATCATAGAAATCTAGAAAAGATCATTCGGGATCCAAGAGCAAAGCAACTAGGTTATTAATAGATTCTAAACTTCTCTCTCCGCGCAATAAACACCAGCACACGGTATAATCGTCCGGTTGGCCCCTTCTTATTAGGGATGTTGGACAGTATCATAGATATCTAGAATAAGATCATTCATAGACAGAAGACGAAGGCCTTTGTTGGGCTCTACCGCTACCCGTAGCAATAGCTCCACAGTAACACTACACAGATTTTAGTATATGGGTCAACATCAAGGCAACGCGACCAAAACATACCTGAAATCTGCATGTTCCCACGCTTACTCTCAAATTGCCGCCGTATGCAATCAAAGGCGATGAGGTTTCAAATGGTGAAAATTCAACACAAGTCACGCTATCCCTTGTATCAAAGGTGTAGTCACACTTTTTCATAGACGTGTCCATCTTCCAGAGCGTGTGAGAGTGCTCTTGATTAGCGCGTGGAAATCACTACACTACTATCCTTCCAAATATCCCGCGCGTAGTGGGTCGGTCTCGCGCTCCAGCCATCCCATAGCCAGCCGGCGGCGAAGAGCCGGCCGAGAGCGAGCGGCGAGTTCGCGCCGCAGGGCAGTTACACTTCCATCTTGGATCTTGGATGAGCAGAAACAGAAAAAGGATCCTCAAAAAGAGCATGTTTGAACTTAGAAGGGTCCTTTTGGGAAATGGTAGATGGAGCCAATTGTTCCATGCTTTTACAGTGCGTGGAAAAAAAAAACAACTAAAAACTTGATACTACATAAGTGATTCAGATTCAAATGTTGTTTCCGAAACATTTATCCGAATTACAAGACTCAGGCCTACTCAAAGGAATTTCCTCTTTTTTTTTTCTTCATTTTATAGTTCTCTATAGTATTTTGGATCAAAACATTCCTCTGGCGATTTTTCCAAATAGTGCACTAAAATTAATTTGTGAAATTATGTCACCAAAGATCCTATGATCTTTGATGTCACAAGCAATGTCACATCACGAATTACGAAGCAATCCCGCGCTGCTCTCCCCTCCCCCCACTCTGTGAAATGTGTTACAATTCCTTTAAAAAAAACGTGACAAATATGTTTAAATGTGTAATCATTTGGTTTGTTTCAAACGCAGATGCAACGCATTTATTAAAACCTCAAGGAATTCTTGAAATAATTTTCACAATACTGCAAGGGATCGTAGTTGGTCGACACCTTACTTCAGGTTTTTTAAATGTTTTGGTGAGATAAATGATAAACCTCTTGTGAAATAAAAGAGCACGCAATTTTTGTCCAAGAGGGATTCACCGTTTGTCTGACGAAAATGGGTTTTGAAATGGCCGAGATATTCAAAATGAAAATATTCTAAGAAAAGGTAGGACCCACTGTACCCGTTATTAGGATCGTTTTGTTTTAATTTGGGTTTTGTTGTTGTTGTTGAGTGTTGTTGGTTTTTTTTTTTTTTTTTTTTGGTTTTTTTTTTTTTTTGGGGGGGGGGGGGGTTGGATGCCTCGGCTATCAAAAAAAAAAAAGACCATCTAATAAACTTTGAATTCCTCTTACAATGGTATGCTCTCGATTTCATATGTACCTTCGTCCTTCATGGTATATCTCGCAAAAAGTCTAAAGCCCAATCCTCACCTCCACATTCATATATATACCATCCCTTATTGAACTACCTATTAAAAAAACTTCAAAATCTTGAAGTGAACATCATGCCATTATAATTGTTAAATCACCTTCCACTGAAATGTAGGAATATGATCGTCTGCAATGATTTGTGTTATTTCTCATTATGTGCACCTGCACGATTCAGTAACTCCACACATGCTGGCTCTATAATGATGTGATGAGTTCATTTTCCATCTGAGAAGATGGCTGGATAGCCCATAGTCCACTTCCTGGACTGTATTCGTAGTGTGCCCGCGTGTGTACGGACGTACGTTGATGGTGTCTGTATGTACACTGTATTACACAATTCACCCCTCCTGAATGCAGATTTTTTTCGGGAGTACCAATTGGTGGAGTGTCGCAATCAGCGGTTGGGCGCATTGGGTGTGGGTGCCGAGTGTGTGGGGACTGCGGATGATAAAAATCGTCCAGTATCTGGACTAGATAGCCCATAGACATGATCTGCATTATGCCATAATGCAGATGGATGTGAGACGGACCATCACTTCACCGGGTTATCGCACCCTGCTCTTTGCAATGAATGAATGAAAACGGGACCTCACTTGCATGAGTTGTGACTCTCTCACACACGGTACCTCTGTTTTGATATGTCCTATCCGAGGGACAAAGAGTTTAGGACAGTTTTTTAGCTTAAAACTTAAGAGAGGAATAAGTGACTGTCATCTTTCCTAAGATTATCTGGTTGTAGCAAAGACCACCAAAACTATTTCTGTGTAAACTATTTTCTTTTGTGTACCCGCTTTTATATTTATCGCTGATGTATAGGTTTAGAAATAGAAGCCCAGTTTTCAATCTTTTCTTTAGTCATTTGTTAAATCTGATATTATGTTATTGCTCCTGTAAGCACGATAGATTAGGCAACGTTTCAAAAGTTTGTATTCGTTATTTGATTTGTATAAACCTTTGTTTGTTTGGTTGGGGTTTTTTTTTTTTTTTGTTATACAGTGTAGTTGGTTGTTAAATACCCAATTAAAAAAAAAATGAAAGCAAGAGATTTAAGCAGAGGGCCGAAGGTTATAGGTTTGAGTTTTTTTTTTTCTTTCAATTTTTGTCTCCCTCTACAAACGAAATGTGTAAGATCGCAATTCCTTATCTATATATAACCCAACAAACATGTCAGAAAATGGAACCAGTGGGATTCGAACCTGTCATCTATAGATGATCTACTAATTTTAGATCAGCAGTTGATCTTCAGCAAATTTCATCTGCAGAGGGAGACACGGAAGAAAACTAATTAAAAAAAGTGTTTTGCCTCTATACTCAGGGCCTATGGGGTACGGTATGGTATAGGCCTATACAGTATGTCCCAAAAAAATTACAACGGGGCCTTCCGCAATGATATCTTTAAAAATAGTGAATCAATCTAAATACAAATTCAGGGTATGAAACTATAACTCATTGCCCACATCTTACAGAAAACCCCATTCGATTTGCTTCAGTGGTCAAAGAGAAATACGGAATTTTGTAGAGGATGTCGGGAATCTCTTCTGTCCAAGTTCTGTCTATTGTTCACACACAAGATCATCGAAATGTTAAACTCGGAAGAATCCGATTCATGACATGCTTTACAACAATCCACATTTCTCTGTGACCGCTTAACCAAATCGAATTGTTTTCTGTAAGATGTGGGCAATGAGTTATAGTTTCATACCCTGAATTTTTACTAAGATTCATTCACTATTTTTAAAGATATCACTGCGGAAGGCCGCGTTGTAATTTTTTGGGGGACATACTGTATACACACAATATCTCCGTCGGCATTGTTAGTTTACACCCTCAAAAGAGAGAAACATTTTTTTTTTTGATAATAACTATTACAATAGAATTATAGTCCTCTTTCGAATTACGTAAGTGTCATGCAAACTATAGATGCCAATCCATTGCATAATAGCTCGAGATTATTGGCAACCACTACGGCACGTTCAAATTGGAATAAAAACATGCGACAAGCCAAATACTAGCCGTCTCTTCCCACCTCCCTGGTCTAATTAAAGAAGACATTGAGTATACAAAAGAAAAGAAATAGGCCTACATGTACCAGTATGCCTACCACAAGGATTTTCGTGCTGTTGTTGTTTTTTTCTTCCAATGATCACAGACATTATGCAAATATAAGAATTTTATACTGTGACGTCATTACTCCATCTCATTTTTAATATTGCTGTAGTATGTGTATATCGGCGTGCATGTTTTAGCGTAAGGACTTACCAAAGTATATTACAAAGGTATCATTAGTAGGTTCTTGCAACATTACTTTGATACGAAAGATCATGGTGTTTATTTCCGTTTGGCATAAAGGATGATTTTGACCTAGTGAAGACCTTTTGTAGAGCCTAAACAGGTCAACGGATTTTTTTTTTTCACTTGCAGGGTCCGATTTGAAAGTTCTACCAGTCTGTTTCTTTGATTTTATTTGCAATGCATTACAGTCTCCGATGCTAAATGGAGTGCTTAGGTGGGGTGTTGGTTGAAACAGGTGCACGGTGGGTGCAGGGAGGTGGAAAGAGATCTCTTTCCACCTCCCTGGTGGGTGCCACCTCCCTCACCTCCCTGGTTGAAACAAGAGTGGCGGTGTGTCACCTGATGGGATGTACACGCACGTATCCGCATTGGTCTATACAAATTTTCTGTGTAATTACTCATGCGCGCGTCGTTTGCGTGCTCTCGATCTTACAGCTTCTCGAGCTGCAAAGCACATGACCGGTACGCGAGACCGACCGGTAGGCAGGCTTCCATTGATCACCCCTACGTACGTTTCTCTGTTATATTATGCTGTGACACATGATGTGGATACCAAATCAATGCAATGCTGTACACTGTGCGTGATGTGTGCTGCTGAATTTATGTGACGAAATTGCATTTTGTGGCGTACTAAAGCATCAGTTGGATCTACTAGTTCTCTCTCTCTGCAGTGCATATCCCACAGAATCTCTCGTATCCGTTCCAGGTTGTTCTTATTTTGAGTTACATCATGGCCTTAAGTGACGAAGATGTCCAAAAGCAGGTAAATGTTCAAGATTCCATTGACTACTTGTGCAGGTGCAAGACAGTTTGCACTGTCTCACTGTCTGACTCTGAGCAATTGTAATGCCCAATTGTGACTTGTAAACTGTGCTTTGAATGAGTTGCTTGTAGTGCATTTACAATGTATCTATCACATTGATCTACTATGTACTAGTATTGTGTGTAAATGCTTTATGAAGCCAATAGATCTTTAGTTCACATTTCACAACTAGAATGTGGTTTTTAATACATTGTGGCGGTGGGTATAGCCGAAGCTATGGCTATAGCAGGAGAATAGGTTAGGTACTTATTATCTGCACAATATAAATGTCCTTTAATTATTTACACACACAGCCCTGTTGCGCTGCTGTACACAAGTGCTGCGAGCTGGCGCACAGGGACGCCGTGCTTCGCACAGCGTCTGGTCAGGCTAGATGGAGATAAGAACAAATACAAAAACTGATGTTTGATGAGCATGTTTATGAAAATAACTTTGTAGCCACAAATGCACTAGAGCCAGAACTCAGAAGAGGTCTACATGTACGTCACTTGGCCCATCACTTTCAAGGTAAATGCTTTCGGACACATGATTTGGTGCCAAGCAATAGTGTACTGTAACAGTATCAATGACTTTCTGTTTCTAGTTTAAAACCAGCCCCATGTTGACTGAATTGATAAATAGGTTGTACAATGTAACAGTAACCTCTAAAGGGTTTTTATTTTGATTCGTTACTTGTGTCCATTGTCATATCACATTTAAGATTAAAATTTCACTGCAGCATTGATACTTTCTGATCACTTGCAGATCCAGCATATGATGGCTTTCATCGATCAGGAGGCCAAAGAGAAAGCAGAAGAAATAGATGCGAAGGTATGTTTTGTTCTTATTTTTCCAGTTACAAATACATCCTTTATAATTCATACTGTCTCAGTGGAATATTTGTGAAGGAGAGATTTAACCTCGGCAGATACAGTGTAACAATTGAGTACCGGTAACATACTTATTAAATAGCCCAGTGAAGATTCATAGGAAATTAAACCAGTGATCAAAAGATGACAATAGTAGTATGTTATTTTGATGTTATCTGATCTGATGACTACTCCTATTTATTCTGTATATTCCTGTACCTATTAAAAGGCCAGAAAATTACTTAGAAATTCTTTCAAGATACATGTACATACAGTAAGCAATGCTGATAAAAACTAATAATTCTAGAGTATAGCTTCTAGAGTTTTTGCACACACTCACCTATGAGTACATTATATATGCACCCAAAGATTGTTGTTTTAGACATGAATAAAAAACAATCATTGATGTTTAGGATGGCTATTGATTCTACTTTTTCATCAGGTACTTAAAAAACCATACATTTACATTCATTTTTGCACTCTACAAATGTATGTGGTGTGCTTATGCACTTTGTATGAAAGAAAGAGAAAAGGGATACATTGTAAAACTGTAACATGCCGCACAACTGGCGCGGTCAGATCAAAACTGATGCAGAGGAAGCCAGGGACGATGGTTCTCAGTCACTTCCTCAATGTAGTATACACCATCCAGGAGTCACAACCAAGCTACAGTCTGTACTTAGAGAAACATGTATGTAGGTTTATACTCCTCATCATCAGTTTGTATTGATATGCTAACATAGTTCAGGAGTAGAAGTAGAATGCATCAATAGAGGCAGAGGTTGTGGGAGTTGTTTTGTTTTTGAAATATGAGATTTGACCATTACTGTTGGGTGTCGTACTGTCATGGCCTATGGACTATATTGTAGAGGCAGGTACGACACCACAACACAGCAAAAAGTTGTTTCATTCACTCTTTCCTTTCATTTCATAACATTAATGTAAAAAGGATATGACTTATCACTGTGGCCCATCAGTACATCATCATTCATTTGGCCTTTCAAACCATGTTTTGCTCTATTCACCATACTCAGTATTCTTTTACCAGTTAATGTCATGGTGTTTGGAATTAGGAGAGTGATTTTTTTTTTTTTTTTAAATGATTCATAGATGTCATTGTGGTAATGTGATGGGCTTGTGTGCCAAAGGAGATGGGCATTTCTATAGTAAAAGGGGCATTTCAGGGATGTCACTTTATTATTTGCTTCCAATGTATGTGCATTGCTCCCCCCCCCCCCCCACACACACACACTCATACAATATTATCATATTGTAGAACACAGTAAGTAGAAACACTGGCAAAGAAGCAATCTATTAGAATTTTTGCCAAAATGAAAAATTTCAGCGTAACAGTGCATGCAAGGCTGGACAGACATCTGCACATATGTGCTAACATACAATGAAGGTCAAATAATGAATACTCATTGAAACTAAATGTTGTTGTTTGTTTTTTTGCAACTGAATGGCCTAATATTAACAAGAAAAGACATGTACAGAGCTCCTTAAAAATCTATTGAACATTGTTTAATACCATTTCTAGACTTTGTGTGTAATGTACAAATGTATGCAACATAGACAAAAATGCAAAAGTTTTGTTTGTCCATGTTGTATGATGTGTGTGTGTGTGTGTTTTGTTTTTGGTTTTTTTTTTTGACTGGGAATTTTAAGGGGGATGAGTGGAAGGATAGGAGACAGATTGATGTCTTTCTGATAATGGGCTAGATTTTAAAGGAAAGGGGAGATGTGAATATGGAAAGGTTTTATATTTTTGGTAGCTTAAAGGTACATTCTGTTGTTAGGAAATATAGCGTGGGAGAATTGTTTTGGGGATGTGTAAATACAGTGTAATATTCTTCCATTTGGGGGAAAGTAATTGGGGAAATACAGCTACACTGTATACTATTGTTATTTTGTTATATTGAAAAATAAAATACGATCTCAGTTGTTACAAATTGTACCTTTATTAAAGAAATTATTCTGTTACAGTTACGTGCATTGATACTAACGTGAATTGATGTATCTGGTATTATTTGAATGGAAGTGAATAAATATTTGAGAAAACAAAAAGTTTGGGTGGGGAGGGGAGATCCCCCCCCCCCCCCAGATAAACAATCTTTTTTTTATCATTGTATGGTGGTCTTTCCATTATTTGTTATTTTCTCTGTCATTTTCTTTATCTTACATTGTGTATACAAAATACATGTACCTCCTTTACTACTTGTGTATATTTTGCTCTTTATATTTCCCATTTTCTGTCTCTCTTTGAATCCTGTAACTTTGTCATGAAATAGGCCGAAGAAGAATTCCAAATTGAAAAGGGGCGTCTTGTTCAGCAACAGAGGATAAAGATCACAGATTTCTATGGCAGGAAGGAGAAAAATCTGGATCTGCAAAAGAAAATGTAAGTGCAGTTTAGATGTGAACAGCCTAATTCTAAGAAGTTGTAGTAGTTGTTTGTTCTTTCGTCTATTGTCGGTTTATGTATTTTTTATCACAAGGAGTATAAAGCATTATCGCAGATATCTCATGGTTACTGTGTTCACATTACTTCCAAAGGTCATAATGTACGTATTCTGGCGATGATATGAATTATTTCTTGTCCAATAATTTTGTCATCTCATAAAGTAAACAATACAGAAGTATTGAAGCCTAGGATGCTGTCAGCTGGAGATGGCTATGATTTCAGAGAGATCAAAAAAAGGCAGTTGAGGGGGTACATTGATGAAAGTGAGGGAACAGTTTATATTGATCTGTAATCAGCAAGTTTTAGCATGTGTCTTCAAGATTACCTTTGTCTTATTCCCGTTACTCCAGCCTGCAGTCCAACATGCTGAATCAGGCACGTCTCAAGGTTCTCAAGTGCCGCGAAGACCACGTCCAAGCCGTGCTGGACGAGGCCCAGGAGCGGCTGACAGAACTGACCAAGAACAGGACCCAGTACAAGGAGGTGATCAAGGGTCTGCTCAGCCAGGGTCTGTACCAGCTCCTGGAACCAAACGTGGTCGTCAGGTGTAAGGAGTGTGACGTCAGCCTTGTCAAGGCAAGTCTTAAAACTTGTGAATGTTAGTGCAGCTTTCAGACTGCAAACTGCTTCTCTCCCTCTGCCACTAACTTATGCTAGTCACAGTAGCATTCAACTCTGTTTGAGATCATTCTGTACCCATTAGATCCTGGGAGTTTGGTATAGGTATTATTAATGTAAAGATAAGAATATAGAAGTAAACGAAAGAAAACTTGTGAAAACTACAAAATTGTATTGATTTATGAACATTAAGAGGTATTCATTAAAGATCCAGTAGTATGGAGACTCATGAGTAGTTTTGATTCATTCACTGCCCACCGAGGTACATTAAAAAACAGAAATAGCAAAGGTCAGCAGATATGTGCATCGTAGTGTATGCTCATTGGTAATGGTCAACTACAATCCAGATTCTGCAGCAGTGTGTGTACTTACATATGGATCAGTGACAAAGCTGTACACAATTCATTACAGGGGTTCTCAAATATATCCAAGCTGGGCCAGCCTTCCTACTTCAAAGTATTCCCAAATTACTGGATCTTTAAGCAGGGCTGCACACTAACTCACTTTTTCTACTAGTCCAACCTGTCTCTCGGACCAGTAGGTACCTAGTTTTTCAATTTTTTACCGGTCCATTTCTAAAAAAGTTGGACCAGTGCCAGTGTGCAGCCTTGCTTTAACCCTATTCTAACTGGGGGGGGCAGGTCAAATTGACCCCCCCTCGACGATTTCGCAACGCACAAATATTTTGCTGCGTCATTTCACGACTTTTTTCATTGAAGTCTCCCGCATATTTTGAGACCAAATTTGCGACGTCTGGGTACACCGTTCTGAAGTTACGTAATGTTTTGCATATACATGTCAACCCAAAAACAGCTCAAATTCATGATATCGTGTGCAAATCCAATGCAAATTGTGTTTTTTGGTTAAATTGATATAAATAGGATTATTTCAACTTTTAACCATTGAGATTAATCAATTCTAGTGTAGATAAGCCTGAAAAAGTGCCTGCAACAAATTCTGGCAAAAAAACAATAGAAAACAAAAGGTCGAAAAAACAATAAAATACATAAGAAATTAAAACAATAGAAAACAAAAGAAATTGATTTTGATTGTGCTATTTTTTTACACGAAAATTGTTTGATGTGTCTTGAGGAATTCTGACACAAAAATTTAGCAATCCTCCAGTCTTTTTAGTGGAGTTATAGGTGAAAATATGATTTCATGCACAAATTTGCATAATTAATTTATTAAAAATAGAAAGGCAATATTTTTCTATTGTATGACCATGTAATCTTGTAGTTGACATCCAGCTCTATCTTCAGGCAAAATTTCGCAGCGATCGCACGATCGGCGGCCGAGATCTGAAGGGGGGGTCAAATTGACCCCCCCCCCCGTAAAAACTTGGTCTCAAATAGCCCAGTTAGAATAGGGTTAAGTGATGTTATTTGAGTTCTTTTAGCTTTTTCTTTACTGAATCGTTGAGTTTCTTGACAATATGAATGAAACACATTGCTTAGCCACTTCTCTCCTTATTCCATTGTCCTAATTATGTGTTACGTTGTCTTTTCACCGTGTTTTGTTGTCTATCTTCTCATACATTTTTGTCATATTTCCTCACCATTGTTATAAGCTGCTCTGTTCCATCTCACACCCACAGGAAACAGTACCTGATGCAGTAAAGAGCTACAGGGAGGCAACCAAGAAAGAATGCAACGTGGTTGTAGACCAAGAGAACTTCCTCTCCCCTGAAGTGTAAGTATGCAGGCACAGAGGACAGGCTGAAAGTGTTTGATAAATATTGCTTCATGGAATTTTATGTTGAGCTTGTTCATCTACAAATATTGAAGAAGAACTAGTCAGAGTAGGGTAGTAATTCGAGAATTAAGATTTTTTACGGCTGAAAAGAAACAGAAATTTGCCCTCCCATTTGCGGAAAAAAAAAAATTATATATATTCTTTATATAAGCAAACTGAAAAAAATTTATAAATGAATAAAGCATGACGTTCTCATTCATAAATTGTTATGAATACAAAAAAAAAACAAACAAACAAACAGTCAAACCTGCCATATGCGGCCACTGAAAAATCCCAGGGAGAAATGCCATGTTAAAAACCTTGTGTATATCAGCCACCTTGCTAATGTAGCCAGCAGCCACCAATTTTGTTTCTTACAGTGGATTTTAACATGTGTAAAACTCACCCTCGTTATATAAATCCTCAGCATGGTTTTAAAACTGAGATCAAGCTTAGAACTTCTCTTATGATGAGTCAGATGAAGTAGCTAGCTTGGCTTTGACTAGCCTGTCTGATTTTGTGACCTGCCTCTTGCAATTATTTGAATAATACATTGCCTAGGATGAAGTGTCCACATGAAACTAGTAGGATGTCATAGAAACGTGCTGACAAGCTTGAAAAGTGTCATGTGATGTAAGAGTTTGGGGCAATGGCATGCATTACCATTTATGTGTATGCTAAGTATTTTTGCAAGCATTACATTGCGAGACTTTTTGAAGGCAATTTTGTAATCCGTTATCTTTGCATTGAGAACCATGGGGATGACATGAAATATGAATATATTGTCTTTTTACATAGAGGGCACTCCAATTATAACAGACATGGTAACGACAAAAATCTCATTACAACAAAGTGAAAATTCATGTCCCTAAATAATTACGTAGATATTATGTATTATGTATACTTTATTGCTAGACTATAACAAAAAAAAAAATACAACAAAAGGAAATTGCTGGTCCCAAAGACGTTGTTTTAATAGGAGTTGCCTGTAGCAGAGTTGATGGTCTTACCCACTCAAAGAATATATGCAGTGCATCTGTGTTGCGGGAGGCAATATTTTGGCTTGTTGCATGCACATGTACAATTGGCTTGTGAAATTTGCCAAAATAAGACCACCAAGAAATATATGAATGTGTCCTCTTGTATTGTTTCAGAAGGGAAGTGTCTTACAGAGATGAGTCATTTTTTGATGGATTTTGGACCGGAATGCAAATATTTCACATGAGATGACAGTTGTTTCTGATGAGGAACATGAACACCAGACACAGATGATTTGGGAGTCTCCTTTCCAAATGCCTGAGACAATACTGAGTGTAGATATAGCAAAATGAAAGCATCCATACGCAGCTACTCTATTTCTCTTCTCTGATGATCCTTTGCCTGCAGGAGTGGAGGTGTAGATATGTATACTCCCAATGGGAAGATCAAAGTGGAAAATACCCTGGAGAAGAGACTAGATCTTCTCAGCAAACAGGTATGTTACAGATGGCATTGCACATTTTCCCTTCCTTCTTTTTCTTTCTCTTCCTCTATCTCTTTCTTTCTCTACTTTTGTTTGTATCTTTCTATCTTTCTATCCACCTGTCTATCTATCTTTCTATCCTAATTCTTTCTCTCTCTGTCTCTCTCTGTAAGCAGAGCTGCCAAGTCTCCCCGATTCTGCAGGAGTCTCCCAGAAAATGTCAAAATTTGTTCATGTCGGAATAAGAGAGTATGAAAATCCCCCTGATTTGGGAATTATTTTCACCCATTGAAATGCATGTAGCACACAGATATCTCCCTGACTGCTGTGTGGCATCTCCCAGATTTGAATGTGGGAATGTTGGCAGACCTGTGTAAGTAATGCATTAGCAAGGTATGAATGCATTTTAAATAGTTTCAAATCTTGAATTCTGTAAAATTATCATGCGTTAAAGAGTACAACCTGAACTTAAAGGTATTTTACATTGTGTTTCTTATCTTCTTCTTCTTTTTTTCACTTATATGGGTGGATGATGGAAGAGAAGTATATTCACTTGGCTCTGGAAATTAAAAGTATGATTTCGGTCAGATGAATAGGACTAATTGTGACACTTTTTAAAAATATCATAAAAGATGTCATCAACCTTGGTACATGAATGAGGGCTTACCACTGATGAGACATCATGGGTAAATTGTTACGAGATGATAGACCTGTGTGACAACAAATGCCCAAATCTGACGGATTCATACCTCCAGAAAGATCTCATCTGCCAAAAGCCAAACACAGAGCAGTCCACAACTCTAAACTTTGATATATTGTGCGCGGGAAAAGTCTTGATGTTTGTGAATGAATGTTTTGCTCGCAGCCCTTGCAGCTCTGGATGTATTCTGGTGGTATTGTATCCTCATTATTAAATATTTAACCCAGTGAATAAGGTGGCATCCAAATTTTGCAAGGTTCTGCTGCATGCTAAAACTGTCCATGGACCATCCTGCAACCTAATAAGAAATAGACTGTGGTATATGTATACTGTAAAACTAGAAATGTTTGTGTGCATTTTAATTTGGCAAATTTTGCAAGAGCCAAGATTCACGAAATTAAAATGTGCTCAAAATTGTCTTACACTATTATGCATGGGATGTCGGTGGCAATTCGTATAGATGTCATGCAGTGAATATTTCTTGCTTTACAGTAAAAGTATCCTTCACGAAAGAAATAAAAATGTGTGTGTGTGTGTGTGTGTGTTTTCTGATTCGGCAGGTTGAAAATGTGAATAAGCTTTTGTTATGTATGAATAGTTACTGTGACAACACATATAGTATAACCTGTAGTTTTATCTGCATTCCTTTCTTTTTCAGATGCTTCCTGAAATACGAACCAAGCTGTTTGGGCCCAACAACAACAGGAAATTCATGGACTAATTTTTCTTATATTCCCAGGGAACATCCCAATATAGAGTTATATATATTATTGAAGATTTGTAAACTCATTTGCCCGAGCCATACATTTACATGTGGGGATTTAATGGGATATTGGATGTGTAGTTTAGATTAAGTGAGATTGAACTCGTCCGGATAAATTGAATCGGCTGTCAGTTACTCATGATCATATCTAATCATTGTTTAAAGAAAGCAATAATTTGAGTATCAGCAACTACAGAAAGAAGTGCACAAAATAAAGCAAGTGCATACATCACATGCCAAGGACATAGAAGGGCATGTACAATATTAGTGATGTCATTCCGTCTCTGCAGATGGAATTGGTCTTTAGTTCCAAAAGGTTCATGAAAGTACCACGTCCTGGTATTCTGTTAAAGGTTGTGCATAATGTGCCAGATAAGCTTGTCAATTTTCCCAATTAATTGATGTTTAATCAACAGTGGAAGGATGTGTGGTGGCTTGATAATGTCATGCCCAGTGAAGATTGTCATTATCATTAGGTGATACACTGTCAGCATATCATAGTTTATTGCTTGTAATGTGGAACCGGTGACCTAGTCATCAATCCATATCTTTGTCATTTTCAAAGTTTGGTGGTAAGATATACCAATAGCATGTTGCATTTTGGAAGTGTATGAGTCTCGGGTGATGTTTGCGTGGCAAACAGTCCAGATGTGTTCTGCAGAACATTGGATATTCCCATCTCTATAAAAGGTTTCATCTGATGGAAAAGCCATTATTTTCTTGAATGAGGAGGTCACAGACATTTTCACGAGATGACGTTTTCCGATACGACACCAATGCTATCATAGTGCATAAATGCCTGTGCGTTCAACCTGCAAATTTAATGCGGTCAAGCTCAGGTGGGAATATTTCCATGTGTTGTTCAATTTGTGGCCCAACAATGTTTTGCTAAATTTGTGAAAATTACAGCTTTTACAGTATAAGAAGAGGTTCCTTCAAGGCCCGATCCCACCGGCGTTAAGGAAGATTTGCGTATGAATTGTGCACAAAATTTGTTTATATTCACTAAATATCCGCAACTAACATTTTGTGCAGCTCAAAAATCCTTGCAATGGAAAAACATGCCTCGGCGGATAATTACAGACGTGTGCAGATGTCAGCCGACTCACACAAGCGTGTTTCACGAATATTGCTGATGTTTAGGGCCAGTGGGACCGGGCCCTTAAGGTTGACTGAGGTGAATATTATTCTGGGACGGATCATCTATTTTGTAGGTTAAAGCACAGTGCTCTTGACAATCTAATTCGAAGCTCACCGTCATTCTGGTGATCACAAATTAACACAGATACTGCTTGCAGGCATTTCACTGGAGGTGAACAAGGAAGGCGGTTAAGCCGCATTTCCTTTGTGTAGTTTGCTTGCCAGTAGAAACACTTCAGTTGCAGATATCCATACTTCTGGCCCTGACAAGAGAATTAAGAAGACCTGCCCTTTTCACTACCATCGGTTGGCTAGAGTTTGTAATCCAGTGATTGTATGGTGTTCTTGTGAACATTAAAGTGTACACTGTACCAATATCCTGGAAATCAAATTTGTATACAGCTAGAATACACAAAAAACGGCTGTAATTCACATATGATAACCCCTGAAAGTATACATATTTTGATAAATCAGATCATATCTCTATGACAATTTGACACTTGTGCTCTGCGTGTTAAAGTTCTGCTCCGTAAGCGTCGGTACAGATGTGTGCGCATTCTAGCTCTATGCATACATTTTTGAGGAATAATTTCTAGATTTCATGTTGATCAGTTAGCTGATCATGCACGTGCATTGCATATCACTATCATTTAAGACATATTTGGAAAAAGTATCGATACATGTACCACGATTGTACGATTTAAAGAATTGGGGGATTGACTAGTCTACTTGAAGTAGTTTTTGTTTTTGTATACTCTTTAAAATTACATTTACGACCTCAATAGATGAAAAATCGGAGTGAAAAAACAAACAATCATAATATTTTACAGAGGGCATTTCTCAAGTATATTCTCCAAATATAGCAAACAATACTTGGGGTAATGGTACACTTAAAATATGGGGATATGACAGCAATTTGTAAGACGAGTGTTGGTGAAGTTGTATATTATGCATACAAATATTTTATTGCAATATAAGTACTACCAAGATGTTGGAAGCTGATATTTTAAATGGGTATATATCATGCAGAAATGTTTGTTGAATTTTGTGAAAAGGCAAATCGGAATAGAGAAAGGACATATTTTTAAGCTTAGTGTCAAGTTTGTGTGTAGGGTCATTTGATAGGAGTAACAATCATTTGTTTACACACATGGTCCATGTGTGGTCACATTTTAAATGGAAATGTTGAAGTAGTATGTAGTAATGCTTATTTTCCTCTTAAAGACTGTTGGACTGTCTGTGTTGGTGCTGTATTAAGTGTTCAATGTGAGAAATATATTCCTTGTCAAAGAGAAGATGCAGGTGCAACAAGTGTATTTTGTTGTGTCTCTCTGGAGTTTGATTGTTAGTCATATGGAAGGTATCATTTGGTGGAGTGAGAGCATATAAAGATAGTATCGTATTATACAAGGGCATCCTGTTAAAATGAGATCATTGGGTTCAGCGAAATTACCTTGTCATATCCAGACCCTCATATCCTTACACTTTGAACACACCCACAAATGCACACTGTATGAACATGTTCTGCTCTGATAGGATGATATCCAGTGCAATGCAATACTCAATGAACAGAAAAACAGGAAATGCAACAGGGAAGTGCTAGAAGTTTTCTCAAGACAAAGAAAAAAATCTTGTATGATGTCAAATGTATTAGACTTGATAACAATCGTGTAGCAGATGGGACCTTCTGTTACATTCGTATACACAAAGCCAATTGGAGATCAGATAAAACAGAAGCACATGCGTGTGTTGCTTTTCTCTGCAACGTGTATATAGTCCCTTACTGCAAGCGCCTAATGATAATGTAGACAAGCACAGAGTTTTTGTTCAACAATTTGCAGGTTGACGTGGCGCAGATTTTTGCCCCATGTCTGCTGTGGGACCAAAAATGTTCCTTTTTACAAATTCATCTTTGTTTTTTTTTTTATCTTTTTCTCCCTAAATTTATATCGCAATTAAGGAAACTTTGAAGTTCCATTGGTTAACAAGGGTTGGTTTGCATCAGTCAATAAACCTTGTTCAAAGCAAAGTTCTCTTTGTATTTGACCTCACTGTGATGGAACCCTCCTGTATTTTGATTTGGAATTGTGAGAAATACGTTCCTGCATTTTCATGTGTCAAATGCTGAAATGTGCAATTCAAGTGACAGAAGTGTCTGTCTTGGATTGCGTGACATGCACAGTATTACAAAGTGTGCAGACATTGGTTCAGTGCTAGCCTCTCACAGGGAATGTTCATTTAGTGATTTGTAAAGCGAACTTTAGCCAGTTCACATGGTTAGCTATTGAACCAGACTTTTCAAAAAACTGTATACGTGATATATTTCTTGAGTCTAAATTTTCGCGAATCAGGAATTCCCAACGATTTTGCGAGTACACGTGATTAAATTTGCGATCGTGGAGTCCTGTAATGAATAGAGAAATGTACATGTGTACATCACATCCACATCGTGATCGGAATCAATATTTTCGCTTGTCTTTAATTTCGCCAATAGCGCCTGACTCGCAAAATTCGTGAAAATAAAAACCTCTCAAAATATTTGCCATATACAGGAATCTTTTGATTAAAAGAATACACTGAGACAGCAAAGCTGAAAAGTGGTGATTTGCATGTTTTAGTGCTGCATAAATGGCTTTTTGTCAGTTTGGTTGAAAAGAGTGCAAAGTCACTGGTACATTCCAACGTTCGCATTGTTCATACATAAATATCTTATACATGTACTTACTGTACCATACCTGTAGTTGTTGTTTTTTTTTTTTCATGAAGAACCTTAGACAAGTTTTTTAAATATGTCGGTTACACATAAGTTTCAAGAGAAGGTCTGCAATGGCCTTAATCTGTACATGCTCAGATTGCAACTGTGAACTGGCTTTAATTAGAAGCATATTTGATGGCATCATGCAACTACACATGTACTGTAAAAGTGGATATTTTCACGAGAGTAATTTTTCACGCTCTGCCGAGTAAGATGAATTTCCTGTGTTTTTGATTCCGCAGAATCATGACATTACTTGGTGGTACACATATAACAAGCAAAAATAAATGTGCCTTTTACTTTAGCACTAGTTTCTGGTTGCATGAAATGTGAAAAAGTTTCCACACCACAAAAATGTCCACTTTTACAGTACACTTTGTACTATTATGTACAATTGTACTAGTTACTGTAGTTTAATACCCAGCACAAACCATAAGATGTTGATATAATAATTATGTTGGTTATTTGGGATGGAACAAGGATGGGGATACACCACTTTGAAGGTTCTTTTATATGTAACATAAGTATGCAAGTATACTTTGCCTAGAGAGTTTGTGGTTAAAACTATGGGCAGGTGTGACTCCAAACAGTTACATTGTATTGGAGACACCATGGACCTAATACAGTTGAACCTCTCTTATCCGGCCTCCCTTTATTCGGATCTCTCTATTATACGGACGCAATCTCGCCGTGATTTTTTTTATTTTTATTTTTTTTTTAACAATTACGGGAGAAAAGGGAGATTCCCAACTCCTTGAGAACTCCTACACAAACACACATGAATTACATATTACTTCCAACATTAACATACACCTCTATTTTGGGGTCTGTTACTGAGTGTAACAATGAAAAGGTTGCAGTATACACATTACTACATGTGGTACTACAATGGGCTACATCAGTACAAGTGTATGTGTATGTACGTGTATAAAGAATTGAGTCTCCCGTATCTGGCCAAATCCCTTATCCGGATGAGCCCCGGTCCCGACTTGTCCGGATACGAGAGGTTCAACTGTATACAAGGACATTCATCGTATCGTTAATTAATTCATGTACCTGTACAGCTCAAAAGCACCACAAAGACATTTTTAACATGCTTCACCGCTTTGATCCCATCGTTGTCACCGCCAGCAAGCCGGGAGAAGAACAAGACAGAGATTAAAGAAATCTAAAACTGTATGCGCACAACAAAATAACTCACAAAAATCAAGTAGAGTGAATGTGCAGTTGTGGCGTATGTTAGGAAATCATGCCTCAAACAATTTCGCTTGGGAGAAGAAGGCAGTTTTTAAAAGAAAGCTAACATTTTGGCAGAATGATTGTCATTTGTGATCTCAATATTTCACTTTTCTGCAGCTCATTCCAGAGCAAAAATTGATGGTAATGGTAGAGAACAGGTATATCTTGCCATTAGGCAAGGCCTTATGCGTGTGTGAAAATGTGCGAATTAGCCATTACCCATCTTTTGACACAAAATTTGTCATGTTCTCAGGTTTTGCTGCTCCTCATCATCTGTATTTATTCAAAAACATGTCCATCTGAAAAAGGCACATCAGCGAAACAAGACTGAAATGAGGGAAACGATTCTTTAGTTAGTGACGATACATGATCACATGTTCGTTATTGTCCAGACATCTGAATGTACTCATTAAGATGCACATAATCAGATGGCGGTGGTAGTGATCAAAGAAAGACCTCCGTTCTTAGTCATGTGTAGTAGGTCCATGGAGGCACCGAGGCTCATAGTTTTATAAATCAGAAACTGGAAATAGGCAAAATATACTTGCTTTGTGTTTTGGATCAAATATTTGAACAGGAGGGAAATACGAGGCCTTTGTGGTGGATGTGATGTGGATGGATTCTACAGTGACTGTACAAAAGCAGCAACACAATAACACACACACACACCCACGCGCACACACACACACACACACACTCACACACTCACACACACACACACTCACACACACACACACACACACACACACACAGAAGAGGGTACAATTCCGGGATCAGGTTTCGGTGCAAACACACACGCACAGAGCCATACCCATACACGCACACACACAAATATATGAATCTGTAGATATCTCTGATGGTAAACAGTGGTACAGATGGCATTCCAGTCAGGACACTTATCAGTCAGTCAGATATAACAATAAAATGTCATCTTTATTTAAAAAAAATACTGATCACAACAATGCGTCATGCTTTGCATTTACACTGGCAAACAGACATTTCACTTAATAACATTCAGCAAACATCTCAAAACATCTTGGCAGGCCTCTGATAAGCTCTGCTAACTGATAATAGTACTTGTATTGCATTTATGTATAACGATATAACGATAACTGGTGTTTTACACATCTCTTCATGTTTATCTACAGTAATATCATAGCTTTTAACACATCTTATGTACATAACAATTGATCACATGGCACTAAATATATTCGTGATTTCGTAATATGCGTTACTGAGCCACATAACCCCACATTTCTCATTTTGCCCAGCAAATGCTCCATGCAGAGATACCTTGGTAACACAGATTCATTGGTGAAATTTAGTATAACGACATATCCAATAAAACATGCATTCATAATTCTTAGAATCTTCTATAGGTTCAGTGAGGAAAGAGAAAAAGAGAAATAATTCGACCCAATATCCACACATTCATTCAAAATTTGATTCGCTAAACAATGATTGCTATAAGTAGCGAAGTTTTATAAAAATGTTGAAAAGTACCAATTGTTTGGTCAGCAATGTATGAGGATTTAAAATGTCTTTAGTATGGTCCAATTGTGCAATGGACGGATCTGGACTGTCAAAATGGCTCCACACACACATGAAGAATACAAGTCTCACAATACTGGACAAGGTCTTTGAAATGAATGATGCTCCTCTTCTAATCCAGGAGCTATTTGAAAGGAAATCAATGAGGGACATCTCCTAGACCTCCACAATGCATTGTGGGAACAGGTCTTGTACGTCAGATTGTAGAGGCAGTCATCTTGCCATGATGTGCCTCTCTTTATGCCTCGCCAAGATATCTCTGCATAGGGCAAACGGTGCATTCGCACACTCATCAGTACCCTGGGGATTCCCCTGGATACCACTCTACTGGTCTACTACGATTTGCTCGCTGGGCATCTTTCACACAATGTTTGGGTCATTTGAAAGAAATAAGCTCAGCTACTGTTTCGTCACCTTTCTGACAACACACAATCAATGCACTGAAACTTTCAGAACAAAAATCATAAAGCACGTGAGATGATATCGATGTGTTGAAATCAATCATAAAGCACCTTTGCAGAAAAAAAAAAAAAAAAAACTTACAGAATGATTATCTTTGGTATTCATGCCATATAACAATGCACTGAATTAACTGTACAGAATTGTTGGCATTGTTGTATGGCTTCTAACACAAATGGCTTTGGCCAATGCATACTACTTATGATACTAGAATCTTAAGACATGCTGTATCAACATGGCATGAAGTTAGTGGTTAGTTATTGCTGTTATTGTCAACGACAAATTTTGGCAAAAACAAGAAAAAACAAAACATTGGAAAAACAATAAATGAAAACACAGGAATAGTTAGTTTGGCAGCTGCTTATATGCCTGTGCTTCCTTTCCATTCTCTGCACATGTTGTTGACCATGTCCTTTTAGGCCCCTACTTGAAAATGCAGCTTATTGTCTGTCAATATTGTTACTATTCCTGTATTTTCCCTAAAATTCCCCCTTCATTAAGCACTGTGCACTGCAGCAATTGCAACTAACAGCCAGCAGCAGTAGACCAAAAGACTAGTCTGTATTTATCATTGGGAATATGTTCTGCAGAGACTACGTTTGGCTTCATGGAATCTCTCTCCTAAGCAGGGGGGAGAACCGTCGAAGTGCTCAGAACAGACAGATTCTTCGTCTACAGTGGCAGTTTGACCGAAAGATCGGTCTGTATCTTATTGTTGGGGATATGTTTTGCGGAGACCATGTATGGTTTCACAAAATCCCCTCTACCGAGGAGAGCCGTAAAAGCCAAAAAGTGATAAAGACTCCTCCAGACAGACGGATTTTTCTGTCTACTGCGCCATTAAACTAATCAGTGAGATGTTGCCATAGCAACTGTTTGTTACAATAGATTTAGAATTGCATGCCTCAATATGACTCCGGGCCCAGGTGAAGCAAACATGTAACACTTCTCTCATCGCTACAGGCCCAGTCATGACTGTGGACAACCCTAATTTGACAACTGCCTGTTAAATGGATTTCTGATGAAACAACAGAGCTGTTTGAACACACACAAATCACTCACAAGGATTACTGTATTGTATTGACACTGTATCTGCACTTATCTTGATTTCAGTTACTGCGACTGGTCCTCCCCATTTCTTTTGCAGCATGCTCATAAATGGTCAGCATTACTGTAGAATACTTCAAGTGGATATTCTCATGGTATAGACTAAGTTTTCTAAAATTTTATCTGTTCAGTAGGGCATTTGTAGCCTACTTAACATTTGTCTGTTTTCTACCCACAAGGCTGCAAAGTTCATGTATAGAAATAGCCATATTCCGAACAATGCCACCAGGTGACCGACCATGAAATCACTTTAATATCTGGTATGTGATTCTGGCCATCATGCAATAAAAAAAAAAAAAAAAAGCCCCATTAGATTTAAGGGAAAATAGGTAGATAGATATATAGATACTGTTGAGTTGCATACAAATGCCCATCGCATAGCCCTGTAAAATATGCAATGGATACATATATTCAATATACACCAAGCTGTAGAAGTATTAGACAAAAAGATCAGTCTGTATTGATCTTTGGGGATATGGTTCCATGGAGACTACATCTGGCTTCACGGAATCCCTCTCCATTCAGACTGAAGACTCTAATAGCCGATACTGTAGGGGGATGCTCTACCCACAAAAACCAATGTGATTGGCTAATTAAAATGGATGCATAACCCAATGATCAGTTATCAGTGTGCAACTAGCATGCCAACAATCTGGCAGTTGTGTCTTTTTCCATGAAAATTCCATCCAAATCTTTGATATTTCAAACAGCTGGTGAGCACACAGTATTTATCAGATATCTAAATTTGCCGATCTGGGACTGTAAATGAGATGTACACAAAGAGGTTGAGGTACTTCGCCCCTTACATCCACATGGACAGTGGTTACGCATCCCCCACAGCAGTGTCTATCAGAGGCTTCCATCTGTCTCATCAGAGATCTTTCAAAGTTGAAATATTTTACAAATCTCCTCTGAACAGACAGATTTTCCTGTCTATGTAAGTATCAGCTGCTTATCTGTGGTAATTCACTCATCCACATGAAAGCTATGAATGTCTCACATTGAATAACTTGCCACCATCATGAATACTGTTGAGATGTCAAATGTCACAAAGCTCGAGCAATTCCTATGGTGTAATGATCAATGGTGAAATGATTGGACTTGTAAATGGAGGTAGAAAAGCGATTGTTTCAATTTGCCCACAGTCTGTGGTGCTAGACATGCTCCCTTGTCTTATTTTGCCCCGACAACTTCCCTTCTCTCCTTTCAGTTAATATGCAATCATGCCATTAAAAGTACAATCTCATAGTTTGTAGGACACTATATCTCCTGACCACCCCCCTCCCCTACAAAAAAAAAAAGAAAAGACTCGCTGTATCTGCCACAATGCACTGCTCCTGTCATCACCTAAGTAGGAATGGGCCATATCTCTGGGTGTGTGTGTGTGTGTGTGTGTGTGTGTGGGGGGGGGGGGGCTACCACTTGAGCATGTGACAGGGTGCACACGTGGCGCACTGTAGGAGACAAAGTGCAGTGGGAGCACGCCACCTGCTGCCCTCGATGTGAAAACATAGATTACAATCAACAAAAAAGAGCTATGTTCTCAGGGTGGCTTGCACCAGTGAACAAGGTCACACTGAACTGAGGGGAGTGGGAAGACAATGTCTTTTAGCAGGCATACCACGAGGGATGCTCGTGTCTGCGTTTTGGGGCAGGGCATGGTAAGCTAGTCTGGAAAGTTGAACACAGAGGGGTTGTGCACATATCTTGCAGTTGAATGACATCAAGTTTGTTTAGGACCTTCCAGTTGTTTGTTGGGAGTGGCAGTACATTCACAAGCAATTCAAATATGCAACACTTAACAAATTTCCATTTCACAAGGGGATTTGACAGATGCTTATACCCTAAAACTGACTAACTGGCATTTGACCACAGACACAGGAGTACTTGTATCCCATTATAATTGAAATATATTCATAGCTATCTGTACCTCAATAACACCATAACTAATATACCAAAGTCATGACAACATAGACATTTCACCATATACAATTATCTTACCAGGAACATAGTGTTTCTTGCAAACTTCAGTACAGGGCACAGAAGCAGGACAATTAATACTGCAATTAAGCATGAAAAATAACTGCTCTGCACTGAGTTTTCATCCTCTTGGAATGACAAGAAAAGGTTTATTATTGCTGGTTTTTCTTGGATTACCCTACAAAATAGTCCTCTGCTGGTCAAAGTATGCTTCCTATGCTAGTCCTATGATTTCTCCCTCATGTTCTCATCTAAAGTCCTAATTGACATTCTTGTCTACGAGTGTTTGACATTTCATCGCTCTCACAGAGCCATTCCTGAAACATGTCCTAACTCAACAAAATAAGTATTAATGCATCACTGTGCCTACTTAGTTCATCGAGACTACAAACCCTCTGCAACAAACATGATTAAAATGGGTATGCGTACAGGCCATTGTTTTATTGCTTTCAGTGACATACACACATTTTCTGATGCAAGGTGGTAATTTTCTGCGTGTGTGTTTTTGAGTTCAGGCAGCAATGTCCGAACTGGGAATCTGCCTCACTCACAAAGTTCTCAAGGTTTTAAATGTCAGACTTCAAAATATACAGATACATCTTTGCTTGGCAGCACTGCAGCAGTTCTCAGGGAGGAGCTTGAATAACCTTTTGGCAACAATCAAGCTGAAAGTGACAAAAAACAACAACAACAACACACAGACAAATAATTTGACGACACGGCCAATATCATACGCGAGCTCTCAACAGAGAGCAGCCCAATCTTGTTTGGGCACACGAGACAGAACGGGTCCCAGAACACAGGTAGCATGAAATGTATGGCTTACATCAATTTCAGAGCACCATGAAATACTGTATTCAGTATTGTAAACCACAGACACACATGAAATTAAAAAAAAAAAAAAAAACGATGTGTGTAGCTGCTGCTCCTCACACACCAATTTCGTGGAACCTGTCGACGATGAACTCGCCTACTCCAAAGTAGTAGACCGACTGGGCGATGCCAAAGAGAGGCGCGATGACGAGACAACGGCAGGAAGCTCCTTTAAAGAATGCCTGCGGACCCTCCTTTCGCAGGATTTTGCTTGCACAGTCCCGGATCCCAGCGTACGTCTCCTCCCCCTGGGCGGTCTCAATGAGTTGCAGTCGAGTTTTGATGACTGAACAAAGAAAATCAGGGACAAAGGTAAACGAAAGATGAAAACACAATTGTTTAGATGGTCAAGTTGGAAAAAGACTGCATTACTTTTCAGTTATTTCAATTGGCAAGCAGCAAAAAGTTAATAACTTCTAGTAGTTTGATTGTTGGTGAATCTTCATCTGCTTTGTTAAAGTGAAAAAAAAACAAAAAACTAACAATTAAAAAGCTTTGTGAATGTTTCTTTCCAGTCTCATTGAAGAAATAGATGCATTTTGTGCTGGGACATATTGCTATCATTCAACCAGCATATTGGGACCAAACTACTCATGAGAATACAAGGACTACTCTGAATAGGCAAGACTGTTGCAGTCACAGAGAACAATAGACTCACCATCAATGGGGTTGACAGAGATTGCAGCTGTTGTAGCGGCAACACAGCCAGCCATGAATGAGTGGCGGAAGCTGGCTTTGCCCGTCTCGGGGTTTACACCCTGTAACAGCAAGTGGAAACAAATGGAGATGATCACATGGCCATTTTTTTATGCATCTCAACACAGCTCTTGGGAGTCGTAATTTCTTCATTGTAGCATTTAAGTTGAAAAGATAGTGTTTTTCAACACATTGTACATTACTTGATAATTACACTGCATTCAGACATAGCAATGAAATGATTACAGAGATGGTTAGTATGATTCTAAAAGTCACAAGTCTTAAAAGATTGAGTTGTCTGATCAATTTGGTTTCCAGCCTCAAAAACTACATTGAGAGCACATCATAAACAAGTTTAGAAATCTGCTTTCATGGACTTTTCGCAAACCAAACAAACATAATCCCAAAATTTGATAAAAAGGTCACTGCATCTTACTCACCAATGCATTGAGATGTGCAAAGAGGGGGAAGTAGATCATGGAAAATGGAATATCCCGCATCAGCGTCGCTCCGAGCCCGCGGTAGAGACCGAAGAAGCCCTGGCTCTTGAAGAGCTCGCGGGCAATGCTCATGGCGGAAGGACTGGCATTGTAATTAGCGGAATAGGAACGGGCCAGGACGGGATTGAGTTTGCTTGAAAGATCATTGGTTGGAATGGAGCTGACGCCATTGGTCTGAAGCTTGTGAACTGGAATGAAATAGCATGAGAGTTGACATCAGTACAACCTGCATAAGAATATTGATCAACATCTTTTCTGGATTGGAATGAAACACTTCTACCAAGTCTTCTCAATTCACTGCTTCAATTGCAAAATCCACCTCACATTCAATACATCTTGAACTCTTTTCCCGATGAATCACATTTGAAGCCTCTGTATACAAAGGCATTCTAAACAATGATTTTCTCACTAGCTCAAACTAACAATTGAGAAAGTGTCCTATATATTTATCAGGCAACTAACCATCCACTGTACTTGCCCTATGGTACATTTCACTTGCCCTGGGCAAGATGGTGTGTGTGTGGGTCTAGCACCCCATCCTGCACAGAGGCTCTTCCTGTGTGAGGGTTACCCACAATGCTTTGCAAATGTTGGGTTCTTCACTTGGGCGGCTGGAGATGTCATCTCACCAGACATCGCCTGCAACTCCACTTGACCTAAAGGCATTTTGTCTTCCTTAACA
Organism: Diadema setosum; assembly: GCF_964275005.1. Classification (NCBI taxonomy): domain Eukaryota; kingdom Metazoa; phylum Echinodermata; class Echinoidea; order Diadematoida; family Diadematidae; genus Diadema; species Diadema setosum. Next base: position 11,293,904 of record NC_092689.1, on the reverse strand, counting down.
CTAGTTCAGGGCTGACTAGAAACGTATGAGGAACCCCACCCAGCATTAATAAGGACACACTGATACAGTATGAGACATTCAGTCTGATTAGTTTAACAGCTGCTGACATTTATCTCGTAGACATAATGCTCGAGATTGCTTTACAGTTAGAGCATGGCATATTCCCACCATGTCTGTACTTCCCGTCAGATTGCTATTCACTTGTATTTAAACAATAACAAAACACAAAACAAAACACACTATCCAGTTACATTTTTAAAGCACAGGCAGTCAAGTAAGTGGATTTATAGTCAATGCTCACATGTGCTGAAATAATATTAGCTCTACTAATTTGTAATAACATTCCATTCATTACAATTAGGCCCGTGTGGGACATTACACACGACAGACAACTGCAATGCTGAAACCATTATCACTCTCTGCTGTAATCAAATACCATAAGACTGGTTAACATATATGACTGGTAAAATTATATGACTAGATCATCCGACACGACTAGCTCGAATTGCTTGCTGCACAAACACCACCTTTGCACACTGGTGCTCCCCACCTCAAACACGATGGCCGCACACACACACTGCACGACGAACGAGTTTCATACCTTTTCGGCCTGCATCCTGCAGCTGAATCTTCAGCATCTCCATCGGCGTGGTAATTATCACCTGGCAGAAGCCGGCTCCCCCTCCAGCCAACATCTCTCGATGCAGCGGCAGTGCACGGCTGAATAGAAGAATAAAAACACATCATCTCAGTACAACATACTCCCATTCCAAATTAATAGATATCAGCTATACCACACCAACTCAATTTTTTTTTACATGATCTGATTTCAATCCTACTGCTCCCTTGTCAAAGTTATAAATCCAGTGAGAAGGCTGAAATCTACTTTTCATCCAGTGTGACAGGACACAGACAAATTACATGCATATCTCTCTATTTCACATCGGAACTCAGTATGACTTTAAACCACTTACAGTATAGGCTTCTGAATACAAAATTGTCTACACTCATCTCACAAAGTTTCTTTTGTGTGGTCTTGTTGTTGTTGTTGTTGTTGTTTTTATATGATTTTTCCAATGACAGCAAATGTCACATACCCAACAGTTCATCCAACAACATGAGGCCATGTCACAAGTGTTCATTTTGGGATAAAATTTTTGGGCACAACAGAGTGAACATTAAATATCCATCCTGAAAAATCCCTTCACAAAACGATGTGTACTTTACATAAATTAATACTAATATAATATTAAATAAAGTGACTTTTGGAAAGTCCATGTTGTACATGAAAGTCTATGGCAAAATGCAATAATTAGGATTACACATACTTGATAAGTTAACAGCACATGAGTGATGCAATTGTATGATTCATTTTATACCTATCTGACTGCAGGAGATGTCGAAAGAAATCATTTCCAACTAGCTTGATCGCCTTCTCGGGAGAGATTAAAGTGGCATTGACAGCATAACCTATCAAAGAGAGGAAATGAAATTATATTAGATGCAATTAGATACCTGGGAAAGCCTTTTTGTATTGAGGAAAACAACTACACATAGGGCACACAGTACAATAAATACATGGCAAAAAAAAAAATAAATAATAACAATGCATCCAAGTACCCTTTGGAACAGAGGCATAAAGATACATGATACTGTATACTTTATGAGTAGTGGGAGCCAGTTTTCTTGTTTGATTTTTTTTTTTTTTTTTATGGAAGTAATAAAAGAATTAAAGTGCTCACAAAATGAAACTGCACAAGTCCGGATTTTAATCTTTTCTTTTGGTAATAAAATCCTAATATTTGATATCCCTAGCCATCTTTAACCTTGGCAATTCAAAAGCACCTTCTTAGTTATTTATAGCTATGTAGGCCCATTTATGCAAGGGAGTAATTTGCACACGTGCATGTAAACATTCTTCATCAATGAATACCCTCATCTCCCAAATGATGCAGTAATTGGTTTATAGCACAATCATCAATACGTGGGCAGGTTGGCCCAATGTATTGCATACTACTACTGGCTGGTCCATGTATTATGTACTACTTATGCAGGCAGCACCCTGCATTATAAATGGCCTTATTCAGAGCACGCTACTATTCAGCTCCTCCGCAGTATACGCCCTCAGGCAGTTCCGCACAGTGACCATTATACGCACGGAGGCATTTGCTATTTGCGTACTAAGAACAGTTGACCAAACATGGATTGACGTCATGCTGGCAGCGCAGCGGATACAAATCAATAGTTACGCGTCACTTAACCCCCCTCCCCCATCTGATCCACATTTTAAGTGCAACCTCATTCATCAGAATATTAATTCCCTGATATATCACTTCCGCTCAAGTAGGATCAAGTGCACTTTTGATTGCAACCTGTGATGTATTCCAACAATTTTTTTGAACTTATTTGCAAATGATGAAATTCAACTCAGCTTTAAAAATATTATTGATGCACAGTGGCCATTGAAATGCAAGAAACATTTTTCTTTTCTTTCTTTCTTTCTTTTTTTTTTTTGGGGGGGGGGACATGCATTTTATATACTCTCTGTAGATTTATACATGTTTCTGCCCCATTGTGGATCACTGATATGAAAGGTCATTATATCACAGTTCAATTACACAGTCAAAAGGCACACTGTCAGCAATAATGAGGTAGTATAAAGTTCATCACGAGATACAAACTGCATATCACTCCAAATCCATTGTATCATATCAAAAATGAGCAAAGGCCAGTGATAAATGAAACTTGTTCCAGAAGCAAGTCGAGATAAAAGATTGTTCCCTTTTGCTTTTTCCCCTTATCAGATTACCACATGGACAAACAAGTATATCATTTGAAGCAGGCAAAATGTGTTTGCCACATCATTTTTTTGTATGCAAATCCATTGTGATGAAACTATTACATCATTCTATATCAGGTGGTCAATGACCCATGGAGTATGATTAATGCAGACTCAAATTAATTACAAATCACATTGCTCACCTTTGTATAATCCACGAAGACCTTCAGCTTTTGTTGTCTTTACAAAACAGTGGAATCTATACAAAAGACACAGAAAATAAAGTAATAATCAACATTTTTGTCACAATGGCACTTCAGACAGCATATTTGGAAATTGCTTTAAATACAACATCAAAGTTCAGGACTTTAGCTAAGGATGATAATGATAACCACCCCTCCTTTTTTTTCTGCCTGTAAAAGATACCTATCGATATCTCTCTCTTCTTTTTTTTTAATAATATTCTTCAACAAGAGACCAGAGTTCTCAAAAATGATCCTGCCTCGGATAATGATATATCATTTCGCAACATTAAGGAAACAAATCTCAGAAATGAATGAAAAAGTCGAAACAAATCAAGATACTTACAAGTTATTGTACATGCGCTTGCCATCAATGATCTGTTGATTTTGCAGTCTCGTCTTGACAAGATCGATTGGGAAGGTACAGGTTACTCCGGCAACCCCAGCTACGCCACCATTAATGATTTTAGCAGGCAGACTGTCAAGGGAAATAAATTTTAAGGCTCTTCACTCTCAAAATCACAGAGGGAACATGTACAATGTACAAGGAAAGGGAAAAAGATTGATCTTTCTCTGTTAGTGAATTACTGTTTATGTTGAGAAAAAAAACAAACATGTAAAGCAATAAATGGGTACAGATTGACTACAGTACTGCATGCAAGCATTTTTGCAAAAATAGTCAGCATTGTTGACCACAAATATTCATGCCCCATACTACGAGTGTGCACACAACACCCTGGCAAGATATATCACTGATACAAGGCATTGCACGACTGTCTGTGCGAGTCATTGTAAGTTATCTCAAATGTTGACATTAAGTAAGACTTTGAAATGGGAATTTTGATCAAATGACTTGCATCATGTGAGAAGAGATAGCTTTCTCTTCTGGTGTGTGTATGTGTGTGTGTGTGTGTGTGCGTGTGTGTGTGTGTGTGTAAACGTGTATATTATGATTTGTACATTCATTTTGTTTATTCAAACATTCACAGGAAACTAAAGCAGCAAATGAAATCGTAATCAAAGCAAAAAAAAAAAAAATGGAGGAAAAAGAAAAGAATGTGTGTGTAAACAAACTCATGATTTCTTAAATCAAAATGATCAACTCTCAAATTATTAGAGACCCAGGCCAGGCTATTCATACACAAGCATCACAAGGGAGCTACAAAAACTGTTTGCAACCCTGTAAACACAATTAACTGCATTATGCACATTCCCCCTGAACTTATCCACTGAGGACATGTATGCAAAATGTATTACTCTAGTGGTATATTGCAGCTACACTTGTAAAAGTACACCAAGAACAGCTCTGAAGAAAGATATTCTCAAGAGAAAATAAAAATTGGTTAATTTTTTTTTGTAGACACAATTTGAATGAAAAGCTGCTCAACACCTACATCACACAAGAGTTGTCAATATTCTTACAGTCTCTCGGTCTGATTTTGTCCCCCCCCCCCCCCAAAAAAAAAAAAATAAATAAATAAATAAATATATATATATATATATACATATAAAATTTCAGTGATTTTTCTTCTGATTTTTCAATTTTCATGCAAAGCAACATAATATCATGCTGAAATTTCCCTTTAAATTGATGTCAAAAAAGAGTTGACTGCTGTAGAGCACTACACTGCATTGTATCTCGTACAATTTGTACATCTCGGAGCTACCCATCCCACGAATCTATCACAATTTGAAAAGCTTGTTTACATTGTCCACAGCACACGTAAAGGTTAGATTACAAATTCAAGGACTGCAGGGGATAGCGGGAGGAATACAGACATTTTCCAGAGCATTGCACACTTGAATACAACTACAGCAGTCTAACGACTCTCCCCACCTCATTAACATAAACCTCAGCGCAGGTTCGGGGCATGCAATCTCTACTACTTATTTATTTTTTTTTTATTTATATGTCTACTACTTATTTTTGATTTGTTCCTGTGACAATTTCATGTCTTTCAGCAGTGAAAGCTGCCATCGACCATCAAGTATATGATACCTGCCTACCATGTAATACTTTGTAGGTATCATGAATTGTGTGCCGATGTACACACTAACGTACATTTTTTGTGTGTCTTTGTTTTAAGAGATTTTTATTTTTCAAATAGTTCAATAACAAAACAATCATAAAACCAATAATTACAGGATATTTGCTTTTTCTACAACAAATTTGTGACAGAAAGGGTAACACTGTACAATACCTTAAAGCAAACACACACACACACACACAAGCACACACACATACAATTGTATTATGCTCTACACATATACTACAATGTATATTCACTTTTTTGCGTCCGATATAAAGTCTGGTACAAAACCTAGCTGACTACATACTATTGTACAGTACCTAAGTTTCCTGAAATCAAATCTCTCCAAATCTCTTAAGATTGCATTTGATTACAGTTGCAAAGCAAAAAGTAACTATATGTTTCAAATAGAATTACTCTGGGTGATGATTAAAATAAAATGAATTTAAAACTTCCCACGTATTCCATTTTAAACCCAACCACAAACTAAAAATATATTTGTTGTATCCAGTTTCTGTCAGATGACATGTACATTGTAACTGGCATTTATGCATAAGTTGCACATTGTTCTTCTATTATGAACAAAGTCTTAAAAATCCCCCATCTCCCCCATCTCATCAAGTGATTAAACTGTGCATACATGTACATCTCACAAATGCTTTTTATCCTCACAAGTAACAAATCTTTCAACAGCCTCCTGTTCACACTCAATATAATTGATGTTGCTATACAGAGTTGAACTCAGTTTATAAATAACAAACAAATATCACAAGAAGTTTCTTGCAATCTGAAACAGTGCAAAACTGTGATGTCTAATTGCGGCAAAACACATTAAGCACAACTACACTTTGCAAAACTAACAAAATGCAAAAACACAGTTTAGACACACAACCCTTACTATATTGTAGGGTATGTAAAGGGAGGTAATGCTGGTGCAAACCAGAATTAGATGATCAACACAATGTGCAAAGAATTAAATAAGCATGCCACAAGGGGAAATTTGAATGACTTAAACATCAACTTCTCAAAGTACCTGTCTACATACGATGATTCTTTCTTGTCTTTTGGATCCTTGCAGCTATTGGCCACATGAAATACACAAATGTGATGGGATATGACATGAAGTACAACACATGGACCTACAGTATAGTATAGACAGGGCTCCACACTAACTTCCTATCCATCCGACCTTTTTTGATGGCCCGATCAGGCTACCCCATTCTTCATTTCCGAAATTTTGGTGGCCTCGGGCCACCGTTAGTGTCGAGCCCTGGTATAGAGCTTCAATTACTTTCCCAATGAAAATATTAACTATGTAAAATTCACTCCCCTACATTGGTTCAAGTGTTACCAGTTTTTTTTAAAAACATCCCCTCTTATCCTAGTCTGGTCTGAAAGTGCGTGATTGGACCAACTGTTCACTTCAACAGTGTCAACAATGAAGGAGTACTTGTATTCCACAGAGAGTCTTGATATGAGGTTCAAAAAGAAAAAATGTCACACCTTTTGAAAGAATGAGAGACTTTTTTTTACTCTTTACTGCTGTTAAATGCTGGTAAAATGTTTGCCACAATATTCCACAAATTGACATTATCATCTTGATCAGCACATGAAAAGACAAGTTTTGAATACAGACAAGTACAAGTGTATGTGTGCATCATGTACAATTGTACCAAAGCCTCACCGTAAGTATAAAGAATGAAAAATACTTTAAAAAAAAAAGAGTGGACAATTAATTACCACAGTTAACATAGTTTTACTGCAGTCCATTATACGTAGGGTTGAAAGCACATTCTTTCAATAGATAGTCATACATATAGTTGTTAATACATACATGTTTGTAATATACATAGAAACATAATTCCATGCTCTAAAAACTATCATGAGACATCTATTGAAGGTACTGCAGATCTTGAAGAGACAAGAAACTCACCGAATGTCACCCATTCCTTTTATAAACTGTTCCTCGGAGAACAACGTCAGTGTCCAGAAATCCAAAAAATCAAATCAAATGTGTCCTGTCCGGAACGAAGAAGGCAAGGTGGGATCGAAGAGGAAAGAGCAATAGTCACGCCTGCCTTCTGTAGGAGCGATGCGACACCAGACTGCGTGATATCTGCAAATGGCCAGAGCGCGAGAGGCAGAAACAGACAAAAGTGAGCACAGTTGTTTACTAATAGCAACTGATCAATAATAGACCGTCTCTAGGTGAGTTGACTGAATGGAGGAAGGGGAAAAAAAGAAACCCCATGTATGAGGGCAGGTCTGCTCGCTTCAGTAATTCCTTTTGTCACGATCCCACCCCTGGTATTCTGCAGCCAAAACACACCTGCTCACTGATGTATTTGAAGATCATGCTCGTTGGCAAGTTTTGCAGCCAAAACACTGCTCACTGATGCATTTGAAGATCATGCTCGTTGGCAAGTTTTGCAGCCAAAACACACCTGCTCACTGATGCACTAGAAGATCATGTTTTCAAAGTGTATAAGACATAGACACAGATACCCACACACACAAACACACACACACAAACATACACACACAGTAGACACACTGGAACATAAATGGCATTATTGATTATGTAATTGTGCTCAGCCGCTGCACAATCAGGACTTTGTAGAAACAACCACACAGATTGTCACAATGTCACAAGTGCCTGGTAGAAAGCACTGATATCCATTCAAAATTCAACCTGCAAAACAGAAGTTTTACAGCGGGAATTGGTGCACATAGCTACTTTTGACATTTGCGCAGACACACCTCTTTTCTTTTTTCCTAGTCTTATCAAGTGATGAAGAATTCAATGCAGCACAGAAACTACCATCATTTCCCATAATGGCTAATGGCCTCCCCCTTACTATAAGTCTATAACCATGGACCCTATGTAGGGTCCATGCTCTATCAAACTGTAAATGCTGCACATTCCAACGACACTGACCAGTAATAGTCAAACAAGAAAAAAGATAAAGTGTAAGCTGCAAGTTATCATGCATGTAACATGCTCTTCCAGGGAAAGGTTCAGGTTCAAAATTCTCTATAATAGCTTCGTTCTGAAATGTGTGTGGGAACATTTTGTATCATAGAAACATGGCATCGGAAATCATCATTCTTTTCATGTGATAAAAATTTGGAAATATTTGTAAATTGAAAATGTGTCAGCAAAGATTAAGTAATGAATATTTTGATACCATGTACCAGTTTGCTATAACACATTGATATTCTCCTTTCATAATCTGTTAATTTTCTCCTTTTTTTGGACGATAAGAGAGAAGCACATTAAACACACTGAACAGGAAGCAGGAAGCTATCCTCACATTTGTTGGGCGTGTGACTAGCATGTTTGAGGTTTGAGCAGCTCTTGCTTAGAGATCTGCGGCCAAACAGCCAAAACTGCCAATACAGCGCTTTGCTGCTCTCACACTCAGAGTGGTTTTTAGCCTTTCTCAACACTACCCTCCACCCCTCACCCATCCTATTTCTGTGACATTGTTGAGGTCAGGCTATAAAGCTATGATGTATGTTGTGCACCTGCTACATCCTTTGGAGAAAAAAAAAAAGAGGGAGTGTATAATGCTTAATAATGCATATCCTTAGCATATTTCCTCAGGTGAAGGAAAAAAAATGGGGAAAAAATATTTAACTGGCATGGGTTCAGGACTGTGGCTACATTATACGAATCCTTCCACACGTTCAATGAAAAACTTATTGGCTGACCACATCAGTTTCAGCTGCATGACGCAATGGCAAGAAGAGTCAGGCTTGTGCAAGAGTTTTGAAGTACACCTCCCAGAATGTGCAAACTAAAGCTACTATATGGGCAGAATCGGTGCCAAATACATGACGGGTGATGATATACAAATTAGTCATGCATGGCTTTGTCTTGATGATAGAGGAATGAATCAATAGGCTTGGCTGTTTGCTCTGAGTCCACACATTAATCTGTGGCCAGTTAGTATAAAACATTAAACAGGTGATGATGTCAACATTGATTATATAATGAAGGAGTTTACTACAGACTAGCCCGACCAGACACTGTTACGCTATGCGAAAACAGCGTCTGACACGCACGGCATGCAGCCTCGAAGTGAGGAACCTCAACACAACTACAAAACTTAGGAACATGTATACTTTTCTCCTTTAAACAGAATACTTTACTCACGTTAAATGCATGTTTCTATTACAGAAGAATAGTTCGCCACACTGGGTCCATGGAGACCACTTGCGATAAGTCCGTGGAACAAATAAAATGACACTTTCTGGCGCAATTCCATGGTACGTCGACGTACCATGTACAGCGACTGTGCTGTGTTCAAGCGTATTAGTTAGGCCTGGCTTGAAAGATTGTGTACCGTGTGGACATGCTGGATATGATGATCAATTTCGGTAAGTTTCATTACGTACATTTGAATATATATAGCATCAGATGTAGAGTAAATATTGAAGAGTATACTCGATGAGTTTGAGGTGACAAAAATGATCGTAAGTATCAAAAGTCAAAGCTATCGTGTACGATTACGTCGCCTCTCCTAGTGATTGGTGGTCGCGCGCGTACAGCCCTGTCGCGACGTACCATGTACAGCGACTGTGCTGTGTATAGTTAACTACAGACCTGAACTCCTTGGTAGTTATGTTTTGGATGTAATAACTAGATAGAGGAATGAGACTTCAGTTTTCTGTCTTGTCTGGACTGTACCATGGTGAAGAGTACAGGTCCACAGGTGACACATCCACCTTAGTACCAGTGTAGTCAGCTGTGTTGCTATGGCCAATTTTTACTCAACTAAATTGTGGCAAGAATAGTGCATCACTGTTTTAGAGTGTATTGTGTTTTTAATATGTTATGTACATGTTATATTGTATTTTAATGAGGAAATTTTCGTGGCAGCCACAGGGCTCAACATTTTAGCAGTTGTTTAGTGCCATAGGCAACTAAATTTATGCCAGGTCACCAAATTTCCATACAGACTATTGAGCTCTCGGTGGCACGATCAGGTACATGTAGCTAAAATTCAAAATGAATTCTTATATTTCCGTTTATTTTGGGCCAATACATTTCTTTTTATGGCCGCCAAAATTTCAAATTAAAAAATCTTAGTGGCCAAAACAGGCCACCACAGAAACAAATTAGCATAGATTCCTGATGATGCACATGTATTATGTAGGGTCTGCATGTAGTAAGGAATTTTTTACACATTTGATTTCATGCAACATGAACCTAGCGTGAAAATATTAAGATCACACAAATATTTTTGCTTGAAGATATTGAATGAATCAATACTTCATCTCTAATTCTGATTATACGAAGCTATGCATGGCATGGGATGAACTCGAGATGTGTGTCATGAGGCTGGGGGTGGGGATCTATTTAATTGTCACATTTACAACAATATGCTGTATTAAATTTACAGACACACAAGTTGATTAATTTGCAGCTCGACCATTATAAATGTAGAAATTGCTGGTAAATGCCAGCTAATAATCTACTGATGGGGATACTTGGTCCGCTGCGCCACAGGCACAGCACAGCAGTCAGCACATGTGCTCCCATATTGCATACATAGTACCAAATTACCAGGCAGTAGCATCTCGCTCCCGCGCCCACCCGCCCGCCCATATTCTCAGTAGGCCTATATCGCATATCGATGCCGAAAAACACGCGAACAATCCTGGCTATGTCGAGTTTTGACCGACAAGTATGTCTAATTCCGCGAAAAACTTCTCATTTATAATAACGACATTGGCTGGGTCAGTTTAGAAACGAAAAACTGACCCAGCAAATGTCATTACTATGTATGAGAAATTTTTTGCGGAATTAGACATAAAATTTTACTTGTCGGTCAATGTCGAGTCATAATACTGGAACCGCACTTGAAAATCAATCCGTCCCGACAAGGGTAGAAAGGAAACTCGGACTAATTGTTCATTTTGCGATGAAAAGAAGACCAAGCACACTACGCTAGTTGTTTTACCGATAAAGTAAACAAAATATAAGGACTAACAAAAGGCAAAAATTGAAGCCAACATTTGGCCGGCCGGCGTACTGTTATAGTTATACCGGATGTACGCACGAGCGCTAAATTTATACGGGCATATGGGCGGCAATTTAACGGTAAAGAACAAAACGTTTAGATCCGCTTAAAATCATTAACGTACTCACCTGTAGCCTATGCCGTCTAGAAGAGCTAGTTTTAACAGTGTAAACTTGAAGACACTCTTGTAGATAACAGACTATGGACCTTGAACAACAATGAAATACCGGTATGTTTATCAGCAAAAGTGCAACATACTACAGCTTGCTGCGCTTGTGTCGCGAGAAAACTCACCAACGCTCACTATATGTGAGAGAGACCTTCTCAACGAATCTCATCAGTGTGTGCATCTATCGTAGTAGTAGTAGTAGTGTGTAGTACATGTAATTTGAAAAACATGCTGGTAAAAGCTCACGTGTGTGCATTACACACGGACTTCTCTATCACCGGCGCGCGAGGCGACATTGCTGAATCAAGCTCATTAATATGCTAATAATGCGGCTCCCTGTGACCAATTATGAGCCAGGTACGTCGAGATTACCATTTTCGTCACATCCAACGCACCAATCAAAACGCACAAAAAAGGTCCCACGGTGTATCGCGGCGCATGGACAGCGCGTGGTGCATGATCTGGTAAGGAGTGGTTATTCTTAAATTCAGACTCTAAAACCTATTCTAAGTTTTCAACAACCACCCACAATCCAGTGTATCTAAGGATTGTCACCGTAAAATTGAATGCACAGTGATTATTGATTCATCTCTTTAATATTCAATCTTTAATCTTTAGAATCTCATGACAGCATGTTAAGTTGATAGTTAGGTAGTTATGAAAATATGTGTTTCAAATTGATCAAATTCATTTTTTTTTTAAATCTACCATCAAAAACAACATCAAGAAGATTTTACAAAGCTGATACACAATGATATCAAGCAAAACATTTGTGAGTAGTGCATGATGTTTGGAAACCCAAGTGAAGTATGCAGTGCACATAGTCAGGGCCCCACTACATTATATTACATTATGCATTGAAACACATCAATGTTACAATGGATAGGCACTATCACTCGCTCAGGTTTACTGGCAAAACAGTCTCCCGATTAGCCTTTACTTTTTATTGTCATTATTCAGTTCTCAGAGCCAGAGGCTGATAATGGTAAAGGTCACTGGCCCAGTTTTTTTTTAATGAAAACCATATTATTTTTCATATCACAATATCACTGACTCTAGATTGCGCTCTAACCGGTTGAAAGGCTCCCAAACTCGCTCATGAATTCTTCTAATATCATATTCTAATCATACATTAAAAAAAAAAATTAACATGATAATCCACTGTTATTGCCAAAGATTGCCCGACATAGCAAAATACATGCGTATTATGCAAGGTGTCATGACCATTGTCTGCCTGTAAAGGTAAGGGTTGAACCCTCGATCCTTGCTTGCTCAGTGAACCATGGAACTACTAGTATTAATTTAGCTCCTTGCGCGGTACACGAAATTACTTGATATAGATATACCACCTTGCTATTACGGGCAAAAAAAAAAAAAAAGAAGAAGAATATGAATACATGTTTTCATGAACAGAACTCTTTAGAATCCAATAAAGTGTTATCGTATTGTAACATCAGAGGCACCCACCGTATCAACACTGTGGCAATGGTTTCGTACACTCTGTGACACTGAGTACATATTTGAAAATACTAAAACAGTGAGAAAATGAAGGCAAGGTATAATTAGGGCCCTGCCTATATCTATGCGTCAAACATTATCATTGTGAAAAGTAAACAGCTGATGAGACTTATTGGTCGTACACCTGTACTTTGTGTATAAGCTTATTTCATAGAATTTTACTGGATGTGTCTCGTGTTAGCACAAAGCCAATAACATGCAACACAATCTTTTTTCTATATACAGTGGCAAGGGATTATGAGTCTACAGCATGAAGTGTGACTTTCTGGTTTAGGGGAACAACTTTCAGAACAAAGACACACGTAATAGGCCGATATATGAACCTTGAATGGATACTAGTAATCCCTGCAGCGGCTCACTGAAAGCTACACTGTAAAAACATCGGTGTTAGATTTAACACCATGGGTGTTAAATCTAACACCCATCAATCTTCAACAGAGGACCACACCCACAGGTGTAGAAAATGTATTGTGACGGTGTTAAAAAGTGTTCACCTGGCACTTCGTGGTGTTAATTTGACACTGTAGCTGGTGATATTTTTGACACTGCGCTACAGAGTGAATTCATTAATGACACCGCATGGTGTTGATTTGATATTGGTGGTGTTAATTTCAATGGTATAACACCCGTCCAGCTTCAATAGGAGACCACACCAACTGGTGTTACTGTGGTGTAAATGTGTTTACACATTTTTTTTCAAAAATCGAGTACTTTATCGGAAAATTCTTCATCGTCTTGTTGAAATTCAGAATTAACAAGAAATTCAGTAACTAAGAAACTATCAACAACAAAAAATTATATTTTGAAATGACACCCGGAGGTGTTAATCTAACACCATGAATGAGCACCGGAAATTTAACACCAGCTCGGTGTTTCATATTTAACACCGGACTTTTTGCAGTGTAAACTGGGTTGGATCTGCATCTGTGACTGTACGAACTTCAAGTATGATTCAGGATAATTCATTTATAGTTTAAACTTCAACCTACACACAAGCAACCATATCCCTGGGCTGGCAACAGCGATGGTTGTTTTGTATGTTTGCAGCACCACCTGGATTATTTGATATACAGTTGAGATGGAAACAACTTGGAAAAGGCACTAAAGTAAGGAGAAGAGATTATGGCTGTTTTCGACGCAGACTAATAAGTCGCACTTTCGCCCTATTGTACTCTTCGACCTTTCACCTCTCGATAGCTAGCTGTGGAGCAGAAGCCCGAGTGAACTCGGGATCATGATGGTAAAGGGGGACGTGGTATGTACCCTGGCCGCTTGATTGGTCGATTGTTTCAATCTCTGCTTCGAAGTATAAAGATACGTCATTATTTTTCTCAACTGGTGAAGAAGAAGATCAGAGAACCCATGCATGAGACTCATTCTATCATGTATGGGGTATACCGGAATTATCTCTAGTCTTGAATATTCCCAAAAAGATCATCTTGATCAAAACATTTATACTGTAGGAACATAACACAGATTACAGTGGTCGTGCACTTGATATAAAGTGCTTGCACTGAAATCGAACAAAATTATAGGTCGTGTTTGGGGTGGGGATGGGAGGGAGGGAGGGCTGCACAAACACACACTCATTTGGCTCTTCAAAAAATTATTACAAAAACACCACATACAGCAAAACAAATGAATTCCGAGTGCTCCGCCTGGAAATTCTTCCCGTCAGAGCCAAAATGTGTAATATTGTCGAAGGAGCGAGGGAATGAGGGTATCCTATAATTCATAATAATAGGCCCATGCAAGCAAAGGGCGCAGTTTCTTAATAATACGTATAATGCAAGTATATTCACGGCATGACAATGTTGCCCTTTGTACTAGAATTTAATGTTTAACCATCAGAGAGTTAAAAAAAAAGAAGTAAATGAATGATTGAATAATGTCTCAAACCTATTATTAGTTTGAGCTGCAAGACCTCAACCTTTAAGGATGGAATCGTGATACATCAGGAAGTGCACGTAATTATAATAGGGGATTTCTCGATAAACGCAATGTTTGAGAAATGATGTAGGCCCTATAATAGGATATTAAATCTGCTCAGTTGATAAAGGAAGAGGGTTGACAGTGAAGTAAATTGTCTATAAATTACGTGTAGGCCTACCTTGTAAAGGAATGAGACATCATTGCAGGATTTGTATCGTTCCTTTTTTGTGCCCCAGAACAAATTTAAGGTATTCCTAAATCCAGAGTTTGCAAACATTCTTTTATAATTATTTTGCTCTGCATGCTCTCACATGTACGTGTGCCCTGAATCATGCCATGAACAGTTAAAATTGAAGACTACCATGTGCACTATACATTATTTATGCCTCAAAGAAAAAAAAAAATAATGTACCAAATCATAATATCTTTGACTAGATTTACCTCAAATCTTGTGCTTTTTGGCGTGGATTATATTGTGAAATATGGCTCAATCGAAATCATGCGTGATAGATGCACTATTAGCTGCTATTGCACTTTTGGTTCTGAACGATGCCACCTATATTCTTCAGAATTCCATCATGATGAACTACTGGTATACACTGTCCGATTTCAGCTGAAACGTTTACATGCAGTGTAATGCATGCAGTATTATAGGGATTCTTAGAGTTTTGTAGACTTTGTTTATTTAAAAAAAAAGGACAAAACTGTCCCATGATATTTGTTTGTTTGTTTGGTTTTTTGTTTTTTGTTTTTTGTTTTGTTTTTTTTTTTTTTTGCTCCTGCGACAATAATTGTTCCCATGAAACATCTGCACGCTATTAATGAAAGCCAAACATGTCCAGCAAACACAACCCTAACTCTAATCCTAATCCTCACGTAAATTAAACCTGGGAACACTGACAAAACCCTAATCCTTACCATATGTTTTTACTATGAGTATTGGAAAAGGAGCAACTCTCCCAGGAGCAAATGTCGTGTCAATTGACAAAACACGGTGATTTTACTACTTCTTCTTTAACTACAGGTGTTGACGATGGAGAAGGATAACTTATATTCAGGGTACCGTTTCACGAAACTTGTCAGCGCTGACAAGTTGTCAGTCACTGACAATTACCATAGTAACAGTCAATGACAAGAGCGTCTCAACCAATCAAAACCAAGGATTTTACTGAAATAGTCAGCGCTGACTATATTGATGAAACACCCCCAGGTCATCCAGGAAAAGTCATTTTCATTTGAATCACACGACCTTACGAGTATTTCAAAGATAAATCTGACGGAATACTCAGAAATGAACAATAGCTATATCTTTGTCAACTCCGAGATACTGGATAGAGCCATAATGAGCACAACGCATGGGATAACGACAAGCCCTTTGTACATATGATTAATGCACTCAAAATTGTGAAATGAGAATTGAAAACTGACATAATAAACGTGTAATGCCAGCCCAGGGATCTATAAGGAAATTCGCGACGTGATCTATTCACCATGGACCTTAGTGTTTTAGATTTGAATCCCATGTTTTATTGCAAAAATGTATTCTCTATAATATATGTCGTTTTATTAGGGTGTTTATCCTGTTGCGTTATTTACAACAGACCAAAGAAAGCTCTGACCAAGTAAACTTGATGGAGTTGGCTTCTTGCTGCCCTCAACGTTCACTGTCGTTGAATCTTAGAGGGATATTCCAGACGATTTTCATAATTTCTCATCATGTAGCATAAATTGACAGCTCCATGTGTAGATTTGTGGATTTTATTATGGTTCTTGAGCAGAGAAACCAATACTCTGAAAAATCACACTGAACAGTGCTGATGACACAGGAGGCTCACATGTTTCAGAAAATAGCAATGCAATTCAATAACAACACCGCTTGCTGAGCAAGTTCACCTGTGTAAAATCCATGCAAACCTTTTTCTTTTGTCCTGCTTCCTTGAGCCCCAACTCACGCATTCTTATGGTGAGGCTGCCATGTCATCATCCATATTGTTCATTGCAATTTTGTATAAATTTTGAAAACATTCTTATTCATCATCCCAATCACTATAAATTCTGAAACTCTAGTAACATGATTAGTTTGTAGTTTTTCAAATGTAAAAGTCTGAAAATCATCCTGAGGTTTCCCCAAACACTCGGTCGCCACTGTATGCTATTTCCATGATTAAAGCGCCAGTAGTTACGTTCAGACGACAAGCCTCGAGGTTAGGAAACCTCGAGGTTAAAGCTTGTAGTTAGGGACCGTGAAGACGCACTAGTAGTTAGCTAACCTCGAGTTTAGCTCGAGAAATCTTATGGTTAGCGCTCTAACCACGACCAACGGGGGTCCCACTTGGACACAAAAATCAACGTACTCAAAGGGGCAGGAGCTTAACCTTGAGGTTTCCTAACCTCGAGGTTAAGATTTGTCGTATGGACGCACGTCGTACTGTAGTTAGGGAGCAAGAGCGAGGTTTCCTAACCTCGATGTTAGGGCTTGTCGTCCTCATGACGATGTTTACAGCAGATGTAAAAACACGTGATGATTGGCATACTATATAGCTGACTGGTTGTTACCTAGATGCTTATTGCAAACAATAACACCGTGCATCAAACCAACAAAAAGTCGCACCTCTTGACTTTACGTAAGGTCTAAAAAGGATGAAACGCGGGTCAGCCACGTCAATCTCGACTTTTTCATAATACAACGTACATTCTTTTCTGAAAGAGCTATTCTTATTCTACATTATCCCTAAGTTTGGAGTGTTTTTTTTTTTCTACAACTTAGAAGTGTGATCAGGTATGTCTTTAAGAGGCAATTTTAACCCTTTTATTTCTCCCTTTCAACTCTATAACTTTTAAAAGGATGAAGCGATACTACTTTGAAAGTTGGTATTTTTTGGAAGTGCTGATAGAGCATGAGGAATTTCAGCTTAATTTGATAATCCCTTCAGGGTTGTTAATGCGGAGATTCACAACCTATTTTTGTCCAATTCAATGCACAGTAACATGCACGGCTCAGTCTAGATTATGCGCTTGAATAGACCCTATACTTTAGAGTCTTTTTCTCAGTAAACACTTTTCCAGACAACAGTAGGATGTGTTTTCTTTAGGAGAGTCCATTTTAATTGCGTTTTACATAATTTTAAAACTTGAGTCTGGTCTCTCAGAATCTGCCCCTAACTGAAAACCCAAGTCTGGCGACTTTTTGTTGGTTTTGTGATGCAGGGTCACATAAAAATTATATATTTATGCAACGGCCCATGAAGGATTATGTTTGTGCATCCTTGTTGAAGACAATATTTTGCTTAGTCTTTCTTGATTTTCTTTGCTTTGTAAGGAATTTTTTTAAAGAATGAAATGGAAATTGCTGTACAAACAATATCATTATTACACAAAAGTAAATGTCCCACTAATCAATCCTGCTTTATTGAAAAATACACATGCATTTATTGAAAAAAAGTAATAGAAATTCAGTAGAATAATAAAATGATAAACATCTCACATCGTAATTACCTTTGATCAAGTTTGGGGGACACTTATTTAATGTTATAAGGGGGAGAGGATAAGAAAAACACTACACCATATCAAATTCATTTCAGCTCTTTTTCATTCACTTTCTTAAACCTTCGAAAGGAATGGTATCATGTTGGCTGAGATGGGGCTTCACCTTTCCAACTTTTTTTTTTGTGTGTGAGATAATATGAAACCTCTTATGAAATGATAAGAGAGAGCATACAATATTTCAAAGGAATTCAAATTTCATTTGACGAAAATTGGTTTTGAAATGGCTAAGATATCAACACCAGGGTCCTGTTTTATGAAGAGTTAAAATTGATTTTAAAGTTGATTTCAACTGTAAGTCTATGGCAGACGGTGTGGTAAGGAAATTTAAAATCGATTTTATCTTTTGATAAAACGGGGCCCAGGGGTAACTAATAAAAGGTGGGACCAACCATTTATTTTAAATCATAATTTCATATGATATTTCTGTATAGGCCCTACGTCGTTTACTTCGAGCGGTTTTCAGTCGGTTGCTGTTCGCAAATTTAACAGAAATTATCAAGTCTGACCTTGACATGTATATGCGACGTGCATGCATGTTTAGGCCCTAAAAATTATTTTCCTTCATTGCCGCGCTCCAGGATTGCGAATTAAACTCCCTCACGGAATTGTTGGGAAGTCCCAAATAGAGCATAGTGAAATAATACAGTATAGCCTCAAAAGTCTGTGTCACTCTGACCGAGACACAAATCTCCTACATAAAAATTTTAACCAAAATGTATCTTTATCGTTTAATTGTTGTTCAACAATCGAGAAATGATGGCCTTTATGAGGAAAAGAGTTGCCATTTCTTAAGATCGGCTTATCTGATTATTGTTCTATTCGCGGTGACACGACTCAAACATCTATGGTCTCGGTGTAAAACTACATTGAATTACACCGTGCATTAATATCTGAACTGAATGGTCGGTAATTAGTCATGAAGCAATCACATGACTAATGCAGCAAGAACTGGAATCGATATACAAAATGCGAGGAATGACGTCACGTCAGAGCTCAAGAATTTGCCTGGCTGCTGACTAGGAAAGAATGAATGATTCGGTTTAATGAAGATCATGTAATGTAACAAAATAAATATTGCTATATCGATCGTTGAACACTTGACAATCCCTTGGGTGTTATATTTTCCGCTAGAGACTTAATAATTCCCTCAACGCCCATTGAAAAGCCAACGATCCAGTGGGGATGTCAAGTGATTTGATTTACTGCATATACCTGAATAAAATCTGGGTATACGCAAAATGTGGTGATTGGTCATAATCCGATCGGTTACAGTTCTTTATTCCGAAGGTTCTTTAGTTCGAAGGTTCGTTATTTCGAAGGTTCGTTATTCCAAAGGTTCGTTATTCCAAAGGTTCGTTAATCTGAAAATGGGATAAGGTTTGTTATTCCGATGGGTCATTAATTCGAATTAGAAATAAGGTTCGTTATTCCGAAGGTTCGTTAATCCGAAAATGAAACAAAGCCCGTTATTCCGAAGGTTCGTTACGGACTCTATATCATTTTCGGAATAACGAACCCTAATTCATTTTCGGATAAATGAGCTTTCGGAATAGCGAACCATATTTCATTTTCGGATTAACGAACCTTCGGAATAACGCCACAAAATAATTATGTTCGGATTAACGAACCCTTTTTTCGTTTTCGGATTAACGAACCTCTTAATGTATAGGGAATTTGTGTGTTTCGGATTAACAAATCTTCGGAATAACGAACCTTCGGAATAACGAACCTTCGGAATAACGTACCTTCGGAATAACGAACAGCACCCACGTGACTAATACAGGGAGGATCGATGTATCGTCACATCACTGCTCACGATGTGACGATTTCCATCCTTTCGACCCTTTGTCACGTGATATTCTAGAATTTGACTGGCTGCTGAGAGGGCTATACAGAATGAAAAGTATCAACAAATAGTTTTGATTACATAGGTAATGTACTGTAGATAGCACGATTGCATTGCCTTTAGTTGTAATATAACACCTCCAAAAAGGCAAGAACAGTATCTGCATAATCATACTGAGTAATGGTCCAATGGACTATTTTATGAAACATTGGTGTCAGTAAAGCATACATGGAAAGTGGAGGAGGTGATGCTGCCATGTCATACACACACAGGGGTAATCCCGAGGATAGGAGCCACGCACTGTATAGTCTTTCACAAGTCTTCTAATTTAAGTCTTCTCAAAATTTCCCTTTTCAAAGAGCACGAACAGTGGGGAAACTTTACACGAAGAAGGTATACTCGTAAACAATGTAGACGTACTCACAATTTGTGGTACCTTGCCAAAGAGCTTTTCCCTATAGTTCTAGTGGGATTTTGGGAAAATATGTATGTTAGAGCCATTTTTTTAAAGTAAAAGTCGGAACCGATCTTGTTTGTATATCCACTCAAGTACGCTGAATTCAAAAAATTCCGATTCCCAAGCGGAATTTTGAGTCGAAGACCATCTAATTTGCATAAACAAAATGACCACCAATTCATTGCTTTTTAAGGTGTTTCGAAGATTCAATTTTCATAAAATCTCCTTAGAAATGCAGAAATAGTAATAATTGTCAGTAATCAAGTTGTCAAGACAGTGGATGGCTCATCAATTGTTCGTAACATTCACTTTTATGCAAATTAAGAAGTGAAATATGCAAATTAGGACTTGCCATTGATACAACGATGCATTACAGCATAATATACATGTATAGTACTTGTTCACTTCTATTTTAATAATGTCTTAAGTTATCGGGCAAACAAAAAGTACGTGGTGTCGTCAGAGCCCAATCAAAATTAAGTCCTGCATCTCAATCAATTCAAAAGAACTGAATAATGCATATGTAAATATCTATATGCAAATTGGCATACACGAGGACACAGAACTGTCAGGTTTCTAATATAGATTATACAATGCATTGCCGCAATTATACATCTGAATCATAATCCTGATAATAGTAATCATTGTATCAAGACCGGTTCACGATTCCTATAGTGTGATAAAGGGATAATAGAACCAACTTCAGCTGTTAAATTAAACATACATCTTATTTGCATAATAAATTATGCAAATATTTGGCCATTTTCTCATCATAATTTCCCCTTAAACAAAGTCTTGCGATCAAACTGTACCTTGGCCTGGTGAAAAATAGATTTGTAGAGTAGTGTGATCAGGTATAATTAAAAACCTTTACACATTCTTCCCTTTCAACTCTAATAACTTTTGAAGGGATAGAGCCATACTGTTTTGAAAGTTGGTATTAGTCACGGAAAGAATGTGCTTATAGAGCATGAGGAATCTCAGCTTAATTTGATGTCTTCATTGTTGTTGCTGCGGAAATTCACAAATAACCTATTTTTTTGTCCCATTCATGCACAGCTAGCACGGCTTAGTAATAAGATTAAGCGCTTGAATGGACCCTACACGTGTATTCACATGTGTGTTATAAAACATGAACATAATAACGAATATTACACTTTGTGCCATGATTAATATGCTCTTGAAAAATAAATTCACTTGGAAACAGAATTTCCGTGCTGATGCTACAGATTTGCATATTGGAACGATATAATGTTACATAACAATTAACAAAAATGTCACAGACCGATGAAAATAATTTTCTACCCCCTCCCCATAAAAAGTTGAGTCAAGATCCGCGTAGAGGGAGTTTTCATCAATCGTTTTGCTTGTACGTTGATCGCTGTACTAGAAAATATTTTTCATGTGAAATAACAAATTTATGGCAATATTGCAGCTATTTTGTACGTATTAAGCAAATTAGGTGTTAAAGTTTATTCACATGAATAACAACGGGATTTTTTTTGGCCCTACAATATTTGAATTTATTTTGATAGCATTTAGAAAGGCTTTTAGTTTTCATCTAACCCTGAAAACCTTGAAGTCTACATAGTGTTTAATTTGCCTCTCAAGAAAAAAAAATTGTAAAAATTACTCTTCCAGTAGCAATATATAATATATATATTTATTTGCATATTTCAGTACTAATTTGCATGATTATGTATAAGATATACTTACCACCGGAGAAACGTTTATCCTTCAATTCGCTAATTCCATCCTGTGCAGAGAGATTTTAAATCATTTTCCCCCAGCTCGTTTACTAAAAATTTTGTAGGCATTATGTCTCTTAAAATTGACAATTTCTGTGACTGGGCAACCATTTTGTTTGTGCAAGTTCGACCGTCAAGGTCAACGAACTTCGCTTGGGAACCGGATTTTTCGGATTCAGCATACACAAATTAATTGAAGGAGACTGGTTGTCCAATTTTTACTAAAAAATGCCTCTAACACCCTTTTAGAGAGCCTTTTTTTCAGAAATCTGATACAAGACAAACACTGTAAAAGAGGAGAAAAAAAAAATACCTTGATCACCGATATCCGCAGAGAGGGCGCTGTGGTGATAAGAACTGCAGGATGCGTTGCTTTCTCTGATCTGCAATCTGATAAAACACACACCAAATACTAAGTACTGTACTGTAGCTAGCGCTAACTTCTCAGCACTTACTTATACACTGCACGTACGTAAATACATAAGTACAATGTACATGACCAACCCGCTTTATACGTAAAAATTG
This sequence comes from Diadema setosum, assembly GCF_964275005.1. Classification (NCBI taxonomy): domain Eukaryota; kingdom Metazoa; phylum Echinodermata; class Echinoidea; order Diadematoida; family Diadematidae; genus Diadema; species Diadema setosum. Next base: position 11,271,083 of record NC_092689.1, on the reverse strand, counting down.
TATAGGCCCTAGATCCTATTAGGTTTACGAAAAAGTCACTTCCCTGAATGAAGGAGGCTATTGGTCAAGAGTCAAGACTTCAATATGTGGCATCTTTGGATTTTGCTATTTGTCTCGTTGTCGTTTGCTGCATCGTGTGAGGTAAATAATGTTGCTATGTTTTATTTCGTTCTTAGAGACGGTAGAATTCAGTGCTGCGTGAACGAGCCTAGCTGGTCAGACAGGTAATAAATACCATAGTCCCACAAGTTAAAATATATGTAGGCTTATTGATATATAGATCTAGAGGTCTTGATCATTAAATAATCACTGTGCTGTGTGGCCAGGGACGTGCCCAGTTGCTCCTCTCTGGCTGGATCCGCCACTGGCTGCATTAATGATAGATTGACTAATATGATGCTGAATGTTCTGTTGACAGAGAAAGATCAGTCTGTATCTTGTCATCAGGGATAATTATATGTTCCACAGAAACTACGTCTGGTTTCATGGACTTATATCCTCCTATAGGGCCATATAATTTATGTCTATGGAGGAGAGCTGTAAAAATAAATAAAAAATAAAAAAAATAAAGTAAAAACTCCTTCAGATGGACAGACAGATTTTTCTGTCTAAAAATGTTCTGTTAGTGTTAGTGTTACTGCATACTGTTAATGTTATCAGGATTATAATTTTAGAACTAGAATCTAGACAGACTTCCACAAATGGTGGTAAAAACATGTGGATCTGTCATACGATGTGTACATGTGAAATCATTGTCACCCTTGCCTTTGGCTTGTGAGAGGAGATTGGTATTGCTGCCACTGCACTGCACACTGTCTATTAATAAGGCTAAGAGTCTACCATTTATAAACTTTTCTGAAATTTTTGTATGGCCTCATAATTGCCCTCTCCTATGTCAGCTTGAACATGCTGAACTCACATAGAATCACAGAACTTTAAAAGGCCTTCAGCTATTTCAACATTTCAAGAATTGCTTTCAAGTTTTCAAGGTGACTTGGCATTGCATTGAAATCAATTATAATGTCATGTAGTTTTGAGGAGCTTCAAGTGATAATTGTAATGGTTGTGTGACATCTTGACTCTTGTTGTCACCTCTTGCAGGCACAATTTGACAACGTCAGGTGTAAATGCATATGTCCAGCTGATCCTGAGAGATCGAGAGAGGTGAACATCCAAGTGGTGACAGTCTCTCTACCGGAGGAATGGTAACACATTTCCTGCACTTTGAATAATGTTGTGTTAAAAGATTGTGTTGTCATTTTTATCTCTTCAATGTGTTTGTGTGTGAGAGGTAGAATATACAGTAGTTTCCATATGCCTGCAGAAACCATTTTTGCTCTAAAATAGACACAGGTGCGTAAGAAATGTGTGACATAATGCTGTGATAGCATGATTTCAGTAAGGTAATGATGAAAATGTGAAATACAGGTGTACAGCATACTTGCCAACTAGTAAGATTTTGTCAGATTCAGTAAGATTTTTTTACGTTAAAAATAGCAAAATCAGATTTTCTGTCAGAGAAATCATATTTTAAAAAAATATTTAGATATACCTTCATGTGTATTTCTGTAGATTTGACCAAAAGTAAGATTTTTAACTTCAGTTTGCATATAAAATACGATTTTTGCAATCCACGAGTAAGATATTTCATCTTGAAATATTGGCAGGTATGTGTACAGGAGTAACCAAAAAGATATGTGATTACAATGGTGTTGCAAACATATATATCCAATTTTTGTTCTTATGTAATGTTTCATAATTGGTTATTGTTAATTGATGATTTATTGACATTTTATCCCATGCACAGTTTGTTGCAAAGGGGAAGTTTTGTATCATTTCTTTGCCCATGGAAGCTAGATTTTTTTTCTTGCTTTGTATTTGACTAGGTGGCCGGTATTTTCTCTGTTTCAAAAGATATTTAAAAGTCATAATTCTACCTTCCATGCACCATTCACTATCATTGATTTTTTTTTTTTGCTCAGATGCCACTTTCAGTTTAGGGCTGTCTTAATTCACTTTAAGAAATAAACAATAGTATCAAGAGACCATAGAAGCTCTTAATGTCTCACAGGTATCTTTCTACCAATGTGGATGGTACATGAGTCAGATCAAGTTGTTGCGGTAGTACTTGTGTCATTGCATCATGTGGTCCTATGCATGATGATGTCATAATGTTTGTTCCTATTTCTGTTGCCAACAGCTCCTGTGAGCAGGTCATGAAGAGAAATGAAAGCGACTGTCTTCGTTGTGAGTGCAAGTACGAAAGCAGAAACATCATGACAATAGAGGTAATGCATAATGCCCACCAACGAAGGCGACAGGAGTTAATAGAAATACACATCAAGTTCAGTGTTATCTTTTTCCCCATATTGCTGAAGAATACTTATGGAACGTTGGTGTAAGGAATGTATACTCGATTAAGTGTGTCTAGAAATATAAAGTTTGCTCCTACAATCCCTCTCAATGTGTACCAAAGATTCACCAAAATATCCCTTTTTTAAAGAAAAAAGCAATTATGAAAGTTAAGCTCAAATTGACAACTGTTGCTTGATTCATGTGTGGTCTCCAATTCGGTCTAAAGTTTACTCATTTTAGAATGTCCTTGACAATAAACACTTTTTGCTCATCCCTGATATATCCTATACACTTAATTTGTTTCTCTGTGTGTGTGTGTGTGTGTATGTATGTGGTGCAGAGGAGGGGGTACAGGAAGGAAAACGTACCATCTGTATTTGGTCCCTTGAGAGACCAAGACCTCGATATCTCAATTGGCATGATACATGTAATCCAAAACAATGTTTCTACATTATGTGTCGTCAACATTGATGTTATTTCACGAAAATGGAAGTTTGTTGTTGTTGTTGTTGTTTTACTACACATGAGCCCTGTTGCATAAAAGATGCAATCAAACATAAGTCAAGTATCGGCCAATCAGAACTGAGTATTCAGAGACTTATGTTTGATTTTCTGACTTATGTTTGATCTTAACTTCTATGCAACACAGCCATGATCTTTGCGAAAAGGCCGAGAAGCAAACTTTTAGATTTTCAGTCTTTGTCACCCCCAGGACAATATAGCGCAGAGAGGTATACGTGTCTCACTTTAATGAAGCAGTTATTTGATAAAGCTGTATTCTTTTTCTTTTCACATTTTAAAAAGGTGATTTTTTGTTTCTCCCTCTCTCTTTTCTGTCTTTGTGCTACAGGTGGTGGTATTTCTGATCATGGGTGTCATTATGTGCCTATTCCTCTACACTGTTTTACTCCTCATCATGGACCCTCAGATTTTCAAATCCAAACTGTCTGAGCCACAGGCAGAAGAGGAGTTTACAACAGATGTGGTAAGTACACTTACTCACTAGGCCCATTTACACTTGCTTGGAAAAATCGTGACATTTGGGTGCAAGTTGCTAAGCAACTACACCCAAACGCCCTCGAAACATCGTCAGAAAAATCGCCAGCCGGAGTGCGATTTTTTGAAACATCGCAAAGTTTGAGGCGAAGTTAGCGAGTGTAAACCCAAGCTGCAGAAATATCGCGATTTTTCATCACGTGACTTTCGGTATCGGATTGCACTGGGAGTTTACGCGCACTCCCGATCCCTCTTTGGAACGTGTAGAGAGTACGTCGGTCACTGGCCAGAGTACTAAGTACAGGTCTAAACGGCCGATCCTCGATCGGCTCGTGGTCTCTCACCTCACTCTCCCTGATGAAACTAGTACGTGAAAACTACTACTAGTAGCAAACCTGAAGTTCTCCAACCACGTATCATCACCCCATGACGACTTAACAAAATAATGTTCTCCCAGAAATGCGTTGATTGTGGGAGTGCCCATGCTACTCTTGATATACGTTGTTTGTTGAATACAGGAGTACAAGTGTGAGTTCTTGCTGTCGCCTGATAAAATACCAGTCCTAACTTCCAAGTCCTACTTCTCATGCACTAAATCATCATATCGGCGAAATTTCATGATCCTCCTGAATGCTGCTGTCATCAACTTTTCCATACTTAGATGAAGTTTTACACACCTACTACGTATGTGATCTAATATAGCAAGCTATATAGTTTTACCGTAAGTAAACAGTCTCGAGAAGCACAAATTTATGTGTGCATTGGTGCATTGTACTGATAAAAAGCCCTGGCTCAACGTTCAAACCAGCTAGCTGTGATCAAATTACAGTAAACCTCGGATAAGTCGACGTCTAGTGAGTCCAAAATCACTTAACTCGAAGCAAAATAAAAAGTCCCGATTTTTCCCTATGTATTTTCTCAAGAAATATTTGGATAAGCCGAAGTACGAGAGTCGAATTTCGGCTGTGTCGAAGTAAAATATTCAGTCCCTTTTGTACAAAATACACGTAGTTTACATCACTTGAGCCGAAGAAGATTTGTCTGGCATTCTCATTACATTTAGAGGAGAACAAAAAAAAAATCGGCATGTCGCAGAACCCCGTCCCTGACCTGCCGCAGGTAAGCATGCACACTCACCGTACCGCTCCGCACGCATACATTTCGAATACATACACATGTATACATGTATACACACAGCACATCGATCCATACTTTATCCATACACACAGCACACCCATAGTATTTATCTATGTCAAGCCAACTCCTTGGTCAACCAATCGCTGCTTTAACATTTTAGTGACAGGCCAAGTGGGCGGAGCTTGTTTGTTCAATGGAGGGGGATGGGCCTGGGAGAGTGTACACCTAGGTCTCTAGGTTGACGGAGATGGCTACCTATGTTGCACCATAGACATAGCACAGGCACATTGCCACATTAGCACAGACATTCTCAGAACTACGTTTAACTATACTATAGTATTGATACAAATTCCATGTTCAATTTAGAACAAAATAAGAACATTATCTTCAAGAACAGACAAATTTGAATGCAAACACACACACACACATGCATGCAAATGTACTATAATACATGTACATAACTGTGAGTCGAAAAAAATTGACTCTCGCGAGAGTCGAAGTTCACTTAAGTCGACGCATTTTTGTCAGTCCCGAGAGCTTCGACTCATGCGAGGTTTACTGTATACTGCACTGCAGTGAAAACGAACAGAATAGCGCGCGCTTCCACTCAGCTATCGTATTGAAAAGAGGTAAATTACGCATGCGCACTACCGACCAAAAAATCATGATGTTTCGTGAAGCTCAAACTTTGCATGCTTTTGCGCAAGTGTAAACGGTGGAACCAAAATATCGCGATTTTAAAAATCGCGATGTTAGTACATGTAAGTGTAAATGCGGCTCATGTTTAGTCTTACTATAATGAGTTGGTTTTTTAAAAAAAAATAAAATCAAAAAAAAAAAAAGCCATAACAAGTTCCACTTAAAATGTGGATGTGGAACATGAAAGTTTCGGAAATATAACATTTGAAGATTACATGATAAACATCTTCTTTGTGGTGTAACCACATTTGCTGACAAGATGAAGAAATATATCATCAGCTTGCAACTCTCCAAAGTTAGTCTTTGAAAATACTATTAAAAAAAAAATCCTGGTTTGGGGCTGCAGTTCATCAACTGTAACCTCTTCCCCTTTCAAAGTTACCATTGCCAAGTTATTGCTGTTCTAAAAAAGTTACCATTTGATGCAATAGATATATGACTGATTCCTTATGATTCTCTTTAAGAAATCAAGAATCTAGGGAAATTTTATCTGCAAGTCAAGAGGTAGCCTTTATTCAATGTTTGCATCTACTGGACTTGTGGTTTATGCAAGGTAGATTTAGACATTGCTCCATGCTTTGGATTTTGGAAAACAAAGTAAGCACAGATAGCATGGATATTTTCCTGCACAGTTCTTGGTACTAATATTCCTTTTCTTTTTCTCGTGCTTAACCTGTTGGAAACCACATGATTTTGAAAACATTAATCATGTTATAGATACAATTATAATGAAATTGCAATCCTCATTGTGATCAAAACTTATGAGAAATTGAAATTCAAGTCTTATACTGTTCAAAGCGAAACAGCCATGCCAAGTTGAAGGTAATTTTTATGCCTCCGCCACGAAGTGGTGGCGGAGGCATTATGTTTTCGGGTTGTCCGTACGTACGCTTTCGTTTACGCGATAACTTCAGTATTATTGACTGGAATTTTATCAAACTTGGTCCAAGTATAAAGTATGATGGGGCAATAACTTGATTAGATTTTGGGTGAAATCGGCCAAAGGTCAAAGGTCAAGGTCAAATCATGAAATTGTATCCGTTTACGAGATAACTCAAGACTGGTTCAAGCAAGTTTCACCAAACTTTGTCAGAGGATGATGTATGATGGGACAATTACTTGATTAGTTTTTTAGTGAAATTAGACAGAGGTCAAAGGTCAAAGATCAAGGTCAAATCCTAAAATTTATTTGTTTAAATGATAACTCAAAACTGGATGAAGCAGCTTTCACCAAACTTGGTCCAAGGATGATGTATGATGGGGCAATTAGTTGAGTAGATTTTAGTGACATTGGCAAGAGTTCAAAGGTCAAAAGGTCAAGGTCAAATGCTAAAAATGTTGCTATTTCCCCCATATCTATGCAATGCCCAAAGGTATTTTCTTGAAACTTAGTGTAGACATGTACTACTTTGTACTGCATAAAGATTCTCCAGAGAGAGTTTCATGTCTTAAGGTCAAAGGTCAAAAGGTCAAAGGTTAGGTGAAAATGTTGCAATATTACTTTCCTCGCAAATGGTTGAATGTATCTTCATGGAACTTGGTACATACGCATGTACTGACTGGCAGGGATTATCTAGGGAATTTAGGGGTCATGGGTCAGTAGTCAAGGGGTCAAAGGTCAAGGTCAACTCCTCAAAATTTTACTATGTCCCTCATATACTAATATATGCAATGCTTGCATTATTAGTTTTAAAACTTAATATATACATGCATTACCTAATGGAGATTCTCTGGGAAATTTCCAGCCAGAAGGTCAAAGGTTAAGGGTCAAAGGCCAGATTTCAATGCCCCCCAAAAAATCTATTTTGTACTGTAATTACACTCTTTCTTCATACCTTGGAAATTGCTCAATGCATAAACTTATAAAAGGGTCGGGCAGAAGTCAAGTAAAAATTCTCAATTCCCCAAATATGTGTACCTGCACTCTTAGACAATTACAGCAAACCCAGTTCAAGGAAAGTGAACATTCAAGATAAAATTGTATTCCTGACAAACCTGTCGTTTCACTATTTTGCCAGTTATGTGAAACTGTCATCACACATTGTGAAGACATTGTACTATACACCTATTGGGAGAATCATGCATTATGGCGGAGGCATCAGTCGCCATAGCGACATTTCTAGTTTTTGGGGTTTTTTTATCTCTAAACCATTGTTTCATGGCTGTGACTAGGACTTCAATGGAATTATTTCACCACTACTTTCACACCAAAGCCTTAATGATTGCAATATGTCATGCTTTTCCTCAACAGACTGCCCGCACTGGCCAGCCGTTATCCTACTTCCACAGGGTGGGGAATGCTCAGAGAAGATGGCGGTCACAGGTTCAGCAACAGAGAGAGAACATCTTTGACAGGCACACCATACTCAGCTGATGTACTGTGGTGCAGTGGATTTAATACTCTTCATTTTTTAGTGGAGGTCCCAAGTTCAAATCTCGCCAGGTGCTCATGTCCTTGGACAAGATGATTTTACCCATCAATGTCCCTCCTAATCCAGATGTATCAGTGGGTATGTGGCATTGATAGGGTTATAGTAATGGCAGGGTCCTGTGGTAGAGCGGTGGCAATGCTGAAGAGGCTGCTAATAAGACCATGTTATCCATGTATTATCGTTGTGCATGGAAAGTCTCTTAATACTCAGCTAATGCTCATAGCGTGTCAGTCAAATTTGTAGAAGTTCATTATGAGTCAGAGCTTTACAGTGACAAATGATGTCAGCTTATGAACTGCACTAATACTTAGTTTTCCCAATTTAGAGTAAATGTTTCTTACATGACGCTCATTTGCAATTTTATTACTGCAGGCGATATTCAGAAATTCTACAGTTACCTTGGAATTTTGTTAGTCCAGAGACTCCAACTCTCTCGCTTTCGATGGGAAATCTCCCACCGAAAGCCCGTTTTTGCAAAATCTCCCGTTCTCCTGCTCGAGATATGATTTCTCCCTCCCTGACTTGGTGTCTCCTGCTTAAAGGTACTAGCCCACGTTTGCAAACCCACAAAAATCAAAACTGCATAAAACAGGTCCAATATGACTTCAAGTACAAGTTATAACAGTAACATACCTCACCTGTTGCTCTTTGTCTATACCATTCGATAAAAGAGAGATAATCATCGTTTTAAAATCAATTTTCAAACCGGGTCAACCCGACCCAAAATCGAATTACGAGCGCGGGCTAGCTACGTACATTAACTTACACATGTATCGCATGCATGTAGTACGTGCGTGGACCGGAGCTAGCGAGCGTTTTTATACGCACGCATTCGGTGCATTTTCACTTATTTTTATGAAAGTAATGGACTAATTGGAACGAAATTTTGCACAGGTATTACTGCAATCATACCCAAACTCCATGCTAACTATGAGACCAATTGCTGCAGGTTTACAAATGTGGGCTAATACCTTTAAGATGTATTTTGTCTCGTTTGAAATAATCTTTCTCCTGCCCAAACACCTATGATTTGAATCATTGATTTATTACTTACTTAGTGACATCATATGTTGAAAACTGAGCCTGAGATAGCACTAGAGAGCATCTAGAACCCTAGAGCTTTAGGGCCCTAGACCCTGGCGGCAAGGGACTTCGTGCTTCCCGCTCATGGTGTGCGCTTCACACACATCAAGTTGGAGTCTCCAGTTTGCTAGGGGTTTCAGGTGCGAGAATCCCCAGATCAGAAAGTGCTTGGGGTGGGAGTCTCTGTTAGTCATGGAATCTTGCCATGTCTCATGCTGTTCCATTTGCTCAAGCTACATTGTACCATGGATCATAATTGTACTTGTAACTGTTTTCTGCATTGAACTCACCCAAAATTCTAAGTATCAAAAACCTGTCTGGTATCAAATAACCAATGTCAATTAAAACTTAGCACTAATTTGAGGATAGGCCATTAATGTGCTTGTAAAATTTATCACATTTGTTTATCACTGGACTGAAAACTGAAATTTACGGGATGTTATAGAATAGAACTGCATCTTTAAAGGACAAGTTCACCTTCATAGACATGTGGGTTGAGTGAATGCAGCAATATTAGTAGAACACATCAGTGAGAGTTTGAGCAAAATCGGACAATCTGTTAAAAAGTTATGAATTTTTGAAGTTTCTGCTCAGTCACGGCTGGATGAAAAGACTACTATAGCTTGTATGGTCACATGAGTACAACGATATAAAGAAAGAATAAAGAAAATTCAACATATTTCCATTTTTCTCACATAACAAAGGAACACTCGACTTCTCTCTGTCAGAAGGCAGGGGGAATAATATTACCCTTAACATACGTCAGTTGCAAGTCGAAGAAATGTGCACTTTATTCAAAAAGTAAAGTTTTGTGAAATTCCCTTTTTATTTTCCTTATATTGTTGTACGCATATGACATCATACACTGTATTAGTCTTCTTTTCCAGCAGTGACTGCGCAGATACTTAAAATATTTGTAACTTTTGAACGGATTGTCCAATTTTCCTCAAACTTTCACTGATGTGTTCTACTGATATTGCTGCATTCTCTCAATCCTTATGTATATGAAGATGGACTTGTCCTTTAAATCTTCTTCAAAAGTTGCTTATCGTTATGGCCAAAGTGGACGCTCTGTAGTTTGTCATTCAGCTTTGGAGCACTTAAGAACAGTGATAAGAAAAGAAGAGGGAGATTACAGAGTACATTGCGTAATTAAAATATTAGGTTATTCTTGGGTTATTTGAGACTTTTGTGCAATTTGCTTGCAGTCTGTGCTATTTAGTTTTCTTTCATTTCCTATTCATAAGTACAGTTGTATCTTTTCATTGCACTTTGTATCAAAAGAGATGATGTTTCATATAATAATATTATATTCCAAGTTACTGTGATTTTATGCATACATTTGTACATACCTTTCATGCATCATGCATATGTGCAGTGTCAGGAAACCACCAGAAAAAGAAGTGTGATGCTCACTACAAATATCACAATATTACTCTTAATCCACAATCATATCCATTGCCAAGAGAAAGTGCAGCAGGTTGACATGTACAGGGCAGTTGATGATAAAATTCTATTTTTACATGGAACTTCATGAATGTATTTCACTACTTTTCACTTTAGTATGTAATGTGTATTCCTTAAACAGGAAGTAAAAAAAAAAAAATTTGTTTTTCTTTCATAAAGTTAGTCAGTAGATTTCAGAAATAAAAAGTATAGAATGCAGAGGCCGTTGTAAAATCACAGGCTTGATGATACAATGATAACTGAAGGTTGTACATTGTAACATTCAGCGTGATTGTAACCAGGCTGAGTAGAAATGGAAATATGCTGTGAGCTTGTATTTCTAACCAGCAATTTGCTGACATGCATCATTTCTCTACTTCAATACAATTTACTTGAAGTGTTAAGTTTAACTGTACAGGCTGCAATTTAGTACTGTGGTATTGTTAAGCACATACACTGTACAAATATGTTGTGTCCTGCTTGTAAAGAGATCACAGTCATTTGCACAGTTAACAATGTTGTGATGTTGTCGACATACCAATATCAAATACACATTATTTGGCTCATGAATTGTTTGTCTTTAGTTGCTACATGTTTTAATAATAATCAGTGTGATTTTGTAAGATTTATTGTAAAGCCAGTCTTCTCTGTAATGTCTTGACTTTTGGAGTAGACACCTGAAATGCAGAAGACTGTGGACATTAAAGTCTCTTCAGGTAATTTATTAGGTCTGAAATGTGTTTGGTTCTCTATCAAAAGAGAACATGGTGATTGCATTACTAGTTATTAAAGAATCATACTTATTCTAACACAAATTCTAAGACAGTATATGGATATTCTATTTTTGATGCTCAGTTTTATGTTTGCTGCATTCCTTTTTTGTTCTTTTTTTTTTTTTTTTTGGTGTTTTTGCTCTGAATCAACGTTAATGTAACTCAAAAGTCAAAATCTTGGTAGTTGTTCCAACAGGCTCCTTTGCAGACATGTATGTCTGTGTCTTCTGCTATGGGGCAAATATCTTGTAATGATGATACTGAGTGCATATTATGTGATACATAAGTACACTAAGCATTTTTACTTCTATTATTTATCAGCAATATTAGGTTTATCAGGCTCCAGTATTTATGGAGTTACTGTGAACATGTAGATATATTTGTATACAACTGTATTTTGAATAATACCAAAGATGGCACAATGTCAATAAAAGTCTAGGATGCTTTCACTGACGTCATTAGTGTGTAGATTTGTGTTCAGTTTTGTGTGCGTGTGTTTATGTGTGATATGGACCTTCTTTGTGTGTGTGTGTGTGTGTGTGTGTGTCTGTCTGTCTGTCTGTCTGCGTGCATGCGTGTGTGTAGGGAGATGCCTTTGACTACCCTTGTCTTACCTCTGCCAGTAGGTGAAACTTATGGGCTGTATACATTGTATTTGTTGGTCTGTCTGTTTGTGTACAAGGTACCTCAAGAAGTGATGAACAATTTTACACAAAGTTTGCAAGGTGTGTTAATAATGAGGTAGGAAAGAACCATTTAGGAGTCATGAGGTCAACGTTCAAAGGTCATAGGGGTCATGTAGGACTTAAATAAGCTTAAACTCCCAATGACTCATAAACGGATGACCCGAATTTCACCAAACTTACAGACTGTGTTCATAATGGAGTAAGAAAGAAGTACAGTACTTTAATTTGGGGGTTATGAGGTCAAAGGGCATAAAATAAGCTCAATCTCCTGGTAACTAAGGATAGGATGAAGTAAGACAAATCATATGGAATTTGCTGTCAGAGGTCAAAGGTCATAGGAGTCACAAAGGAAATGAAATATCTTCCAATAACTCGACAATGGATGATCATTATTTTCATCAAATGTCTTTGTAGATGTCCCTACACCTCTATGTTGGTGTTAAAGATACTGCCTACGAAATGGCGATATTTCAAACATGGCTGCATGGCGGTGGTCTGCTCTTGGAGTGCTCCTCTAGTTGCTCTTGAAATCAGTCATATATTATTACGATGTTCTTGCAGTCTTCCGTTTATTTCTACCAGAACATGCAACAACGGGATTCAGGCAACGATCACAATTGTCATGAATGACCTCCTATAGTTTTGCTGGTTTAAAGCATTTCATCTATTGTCTCAATTAAAAGTGAGAAGCAGATCAGCGGCTTTGAATTACAAAAACTCTATCTGAGTGATAAAAGTTCTCTCTTTACCTTTCCTTTCCAAAATATTCTCAGTCACATGGCAAGTATTCACCATGCAGTCACGTTTTGCAGTGCGTTTAATTATTCCGCAACACCTCACAAACAACCCTGGGTGGGCGTAGATTGACAAAGACAAAACTAGGTATATGCACAATGCTCATTTGGATTGCTTGTAAATAGAAAGTAGGTCTAACATGGAAGTCGTAATCTTTTGAATGCGTTAGCAATGATTTGCGACAACTTGACCGGGGTGTATCTGGGAGCGTTTGCCGTAGCAGACCACCAGCCTCGCTTGTTTGTTGATAAAGCGCTGGGTCGAGCGCCCTCCAGCGTTAAACCTTGTTTCAACGGAAGCGGAACCAGTGGGAGGGGCTGCTAATCGGTAGGTCCAATCAAATATCCCCAAGGGGTCACATGCCAAACGACCCATGATCGTAACATGTAAAGGGCACACACTTGGTAGACATGGTACATGGTATATGTGAACCGCACATACAGATTCACTTTTTCTTCTTAATCGGTATACTATAGACATATTCGGATTTGAAGGAAACCCTAACCCAAAGATAAATGTGGATTGAGTGAAAGTAGCAACATAAGTACTAGTAGTACACATCAGTGAAAGTTTGAGGAAAATCGGACAATCGATGCAAAAGTTATGAATTTTTAAAGTTTTGTTGTTGGAACCGCTTGGTGAGGAGACTACTAGAGGTTATGGTGTCATATGTGAACAACAATATAAAAAATTCAAAGGGAATTCCACAAAAATTCATTTTTTCATGAAAATTACACATTCCATCAACTTGATACTGACATAATTATGCTAAGGGTAGCAATAATATTATTCCCTCTGCTTTCGGAAAGCAGTTAATCAAGTGCTCTTTCATTATGCTAGAAAAATGAAATTTTGTGGAATTCCCTTTATATTTTCTTTATATTGTTGTCCACGAATACGTCATAACCATACGTCATTTGACTGAAATGGTATGATTGATATTGCAAACAATGCACATTTGTTACTTTTCAAAATTACATGGCAAACTGCTTTCCAAGTGTATTGGTGCAGAGATCTGATTTATGAATTTTAACATAAACTAAGTGTACTGATGAACTTCCAAACACTTTAGAGAGACAACAATCGCATGAAAGTTAGAAAAGAAAGATATTGCATATCAATACGACCTGATTCGATCAATAAGATTTGATTTATCTCGAACGAGTAATTGGAAAAACTCTGTTCTTAATTCTGCCTTGTTATTAACGTTAATGTTTGGTAACGTCTAAGATAAATAGAATTAGAAAACGGAGCCCGTTTCAAATCAGGGAGGTGGTATCATCCATCTTTCTATACCTTTTACCTCTTGTGCTTACAATCAACCAACTGAGTGGTACACATATCTGGGTTCTCTTTTCAATTAACACAATGGCTTGTTTCAAATATTTCAATATGGGTTATGCACTTGCTCATTTTTCTTTTCCGATTTCAAAATAATGTATACTGAAAACTTAAACTATCTGTCTCTTGCTGGACTAGGATAAAGTGTCAGTCCAGCAGGACGTACTAGTTTTTATGCTAGTCCAGCAGGACGGACTAACAAAAATGCTATAGTCCAGCTACCAATTTAATTTTTCAGTGTTGTCTATGTTCATATATTTTGCATTACATTTACTTTTGTGATTATTCTATTTGAAAATTATCGTATTTGAAACTTTATTGCTGTGACTTCTTCCTTTCATTTCATTTACCAGTAACTTAATAAAGGAGTTGGTTTGATACAGGGATACTTGCAAATATCGAGGGTTACAGTGATTGTCGGTACCATAGTAACTAGATCCCCACGTTTGGTCGCTTTCTTTGAGATTGTTACTATGCTTGCTGTTGCTTATTGTTATTCCACGTCATCAAGGGCAGCAGTGTGCGATTATTCTGGAATGCAATCTTTTTATGAAATAAAACTTTCTTGCAGTCTGAAACAACTTACTTTCTACCTGCGTCATGTCCTGCGATGCATGCCCTATCATGAGACGTCTGCTACCTAACACACACCTCTTGTATTATATTGTAGAGGCTGGTGTAAAGTTATTTTGCTGCTTGTTGCGTTGATCTGTTCTGTTTGTGAGTTGCATGGATGTATGGATTGTGATGATAAATGTGATAAGTGCAATTATTTCTGAATACTGGATCGTTGTATATAGTGGGACAGACTTACGTAGAATTCGATGAAAAGCCTGAGAGAGTAGACTATCACGTACCTTTTCCCCCATTTTTTGAATATATCTGGTTTGTATGTTAGAAATGAGACACTCCTCTTGTTAATTTCATAAGTTCCCAGCAAGATGAGCAGATCTTAGGCGTCACATGAGGTTATGACACATATTATTCTGACGCCAGGTGCCACCCATACAGGAGAAATAGGTCACATGGTTCCGATATCGACGTCTTGCAGGTCAGTGCTGAAGTACTCGAAAATGCTGTCATCACAAGATACAATATACATGAAAAGGGGATCCGATACCTCACAGTGAAGAATATGATATACTCATCTAAAATCATGGGCTAATCCGCGCTAACTCGCCCTGTATGTGTGGCTATAGTGCATTCCATTGTCCTGTATGTGTGGCTAGAATGGCTTGCAGTGCAAATGCATGTTGACTTGTATTGATTTAAAATGCCCTGCGGATCATCACATTACTTTATATGACCAAAATGATGTATACGTATGTGCCGTATATTTTAGAATAAATTTTTTTACTATTTTCTGTTACTTCGATACGCCCACAAAAAGCCTTCCAAACCAAGATTCTGTCCATGACACCATTCTGTCAATCACTGATAGTACTATTATGTTTAACAAAAGACACTGGAATGCACCTCTCCCTTAGACCGAGCGTATAACTTGCACGCATCCCATGCAATGTCTTTTGTTAATCATTCTGTCATTAGTAACAAGGAAACATGCAAGTTATGTTCAGTCTAGCAGAAGATCTACGTTCCAATTTCTTTATAGTTTGTTAATTATATTAGTATTCTAGCAATTATTTACAAGAAATATCACTGGTAGAATCTTGGTTTGAAAAGGGTTTCTTTTCTTTCTTTCTTTCTTTTTTGGTGGACGTATCTAAGCAATCTGAAGAAAAAATATTAGAAATATTATAATGAAATACATGACAAGCATTTAGATAATCATTTGGCCACATAGGCCTGTAAGTGATGTTGAGAGTATGATGGAAAGAATCAACACAAGTTAACATGACTATATTGTATTTATATTACTTGGTTCCTTTGAGTGATGTTCCTGATTCCGAAAGTTCCTTAATCCCAAAATGAAATAATGTTCCAACAAACAAATTCCTTATTTCTAGATGTTCGTTAATTCGAAAATGAAAAAGGATTCGTTAATCCGAATATTTGTGGCGTTGTTCCGAAGGTTCGTTAATCTGAAAATAAGGTAAGGTTCGTTATTCGTTATTCCAAAGGTTCGCCGATCCGAAAATGAAATGGGATACGTTATCCCGAAGTTTCGTTAATCAAAAAATAAATAAATGAATACAATATGGTTCGTTAATCCCAGGATGAAAAGAAGGTGCGTAAAACAAACCTGATTTCTTTTTCGGAACAACAAACCTTCGGAATAACAAATCATATTTCATTTTCGAAATATCGAACCTTATTCCATTTTCGGGTTAACGAACCTTCGGAATATAACGCCTCAAATATTTGGATTAGCGAACCCTATTTCATTTTGGAATAACGAAAATGTAATCTAACTTCTTTTTTCTTTTCATTTTCGAATTAACCAAAATTCAGAATGACGAGCCTTCACAGGTTCAATTTTCAGAATAACGGATCTTCAGAATAAGGATCGTTATTTCATTTTTGGAATAATGATCCTTCGGAATAACGGATCTTCAAAATAAGGACCTTATTCCATTTTCGGAATAACGACCCTTCGGAATAACCAACCTTCGAAATTACGAACTGTAACCATTCCTGTAAGCTGGATGTCTAACACATCTGTGTATAAAACGTGTATATTGTGTGAATAATCACCAAAAGTGTGTACGTCAAATTGCCTCCTAATGACACTCGGTAGAATCACAACTGTTACAGAGGATGAGCAAATGCAGACAAGTATGATTTAACGCTAATTTCTGCCGCAACACTTGCTTTGACAGAATTCCATCGAAGCGATGATGTACAATTTATATGTGGTATGTGTCGACCTGTCTGCCCCAAGGATAAATATAATTTTATGTAATATATGATCGTATAGGCATTGTCATGGTCAACTTGATAGAGCCTCCATTCGGCATCTGCATGGGTGCATGCTGCTGTTACACACCCGAACCATAGCAGCATTACTTGAAAACACAGAGCTAAACATCCCTCTCTTTCCATAGACTGATTAATATACCCATGCTATGATATAACTTGATAATCACCTACATATGCGTTCCTTTTCGTATTGTTTTAAGCGGACATTATTAATTTCATGTCTTTATAATTTCAATCTGTATCCATGCAGTGATTACATGAACAGACACGAACGATGAAGAGTGGAGCCAGAATATTTCCACCAATGCAATTGTTTAAATTCATTTTGTTTTTATATTTCATCGTCGGCTGCGGTTGCCACCCAGACTTCTTGAAGGAAAATTATTTCAAAATTTTTTACTTTTACTATGTGGCATTGCTTATATTAAGTAGTCATCAATCATTTCCATGGGCTTTCTATGAATGATTTTATTGCCAGAATCTTCCTTCGACATTTTAAAATCATAGATATAACGCTTATGGAGGATGTGATTATGCATGTGTATAATGTACTTGCATGCATTGTAGAGTGCTCGCTTTGCTTCTGTGTGTTTGTGTGCGCGTGTGCGTTTGAGCGCACGATGACTTCGAAAAGAACGGGAATGTGCTGAAAACTTGCCAAAATCAAAATTTGATTCGAGGCCCGGGGCAGTCGAAATCATTTTCACGTGGAGACAGGCACTCAATTTTAAATTTGTGAACGTATATTCGATATCCGGCAACTTATGTTGGATAATATAATTGTTGACGAAGTGGAGTATTCAGTGATCGTGTAATAAACGGGGGAGGAGCTGCTATGATGAGAAACAATATATCATGGAAACATACTATTTGACGATGATTCAAATTTTTCCCTCCTTATCAAGTGTCTGAAGGGTATTTGAGAATAATCTCGTTATGATTTCGCAACGAGAAATTGAACAAATACCATTCATGTTTTCATTCTCGTAAATACATTTAAAAATCTCTATGATCCAGAGAGGGTGAGGACGCAATACCGTAAGCAATAACGGCGGTCGCCTCCCACGTTGTGGCTCGGACGTCGCACCGGGTACTTAGGATTAGCCGAGGGGTACAGGTGTTATGGGCGATCAAAGTCGGGCCGTCGCCTCTGCAATACCAACTCGGAGTAAGGCAGCAGGAAATATTTACAAAATGGACGTAATTCCCGATTTGATGAGAACAATTTACACCTATCAATTCTTCGGATGCATTGCTGGAAACGCCAACAAGACCTGTTTGTCTACCACGTGATGTTTTAATTCAGCTTCCACTGCAGCAACGTTTGACACACACAAAAACAGACAGACACATGGGCTCACATGACTACACGACAGTGTACTTTAAAGCGACGTACGCCCGAGGACGACGATAAGGCCATAATCTTTCCTATTATACCTCGGATCCTAACCACATACATGAGACATGTATCAAGTCAGCGTGTGTGCTCTTTGAGGCATTTTTTTTTTTTTTTGTGCAGTCGAAAAAAATATTCAATCACATTTCTTGCCAAACTCATTATTTTGTAAATTATACAAACCGACACACTGAGGGACATGCAAACATTCAAACCAGGCAGGTATGAGAGACCTCTCAATCACCTCCCTGCACACAAAACACAAAAACATACATCTATCGGCAACTAAGTAACGCCTATATACATTAGAAATTGGTGTTTCTTTCTTTTTAGACGGCGTGGGGAGGGATGGTTCATTATAACCGTATATTCGTCTACCTCTATTCGCTTCAACCACTAAAATTACTGATATTATTTTTGTACTTCATTTTGTGTATGTTATTTGTCCATTTGAAATGCCAAGTAGATAACGACTCCACAAAAAACAAAACAAAACAAACAAACTGACAATAATAATACAAATAAAACAACAAAAAAAGAATAATGTGGAATTATCAACCATTTTTATGACAATCACGTACCTTTACATGAACAATGATAACAGTGCTCTGAAAAATTCGAAACCCATTTCTTCTCCAATTGAGTTGACGATGTACTCAGTCCACGTGGGATTTTCACCCTCGTCTGCTACAGTAGACGCGCTATCATAGGAGTATACATGTGTAAAGTTTTCAACGTCAACGCCGGTTATCACACACACCTTGCAGAGGGGTTACATTTTGTGCATCTTTTAAACGGTGATGTTATGTGCAACTCACTAATGCCTCTTCATAGTAGTTCTGACGGCCGGAGTCAGATACGCTTTGATTTTTCTTCATAGCTGACAGCAAAGTTGTACAATTCAAAACGCCAGCCGCAATGTGTTTGTGTGTGTGTGTAAAAAAAAAAAAAAAAAAAAAAAAAATGTGTTGAAAGAATAAGATTACATTTGTCTTGCACGTGGTTTGGAGAGGGTCTGCATGCATGCTGTAGATCTTTCCTGCATAAATAAACTGTAATTTGTCAGATGACGGGTCATAGTGTAGGAATGCCATGATATTTCAGAGAAGCTCATAGTGTATAGCTTTTAGATTGTAACAAACCATCACTGTTGTTGAATTCAAAGATTGAATTTAAAATCAAATGGAAGACGCTTTCAGCTCTCTATAAACACATACACACACACACATACACACACACACACACAAACACCCCCAAACACACACACACACACACACACACACAACTAATCCCAGACTGCAGGTAATGTTTTCATATAACATTGCTAAACCCACTAATATAGGCAGTTATATCTTCATATTGATTCGTCACAAAGTATTTTAGGACATAAAATGTCTCCGGCAAAAACATTGAAGTGAAATGACGACATTTGATTTGTGTGTACAAGGGGACGTTAATTTTAGAAAATTAGAGTCTGAGCTGTTTTACAATATCGGGATGCTATACTGTGTGGTCTCCATCCTTCAGTTTAATACACCAGTACTAAAAATCTATGCACCATGCATACAATAAATATTTTGTTGTGTTATTCATGTAAATGTTTGTTGTTGTTTTTAGGGAGAAAGAAAGAGGACTCTGCATTGCAAGAAAGCGACTAGATTGACTATCCAAAGATGCATTCGAAATATTTCTGGTTCTAGCGATAGGCTTCTAGTGTGGAAGGTAGAATGAATAGTAACAAGTCTATCTTTTGTGCTCCGGAATTTACAGCGTCGCGGGGTCTTTGGCCTGAAATCCTGTCATGCAGTTAATATTAGCATTACATGAATCGAAGAGTGAGCGTGCAAGCTTTATGTATCCGTTGGACAGCGGGCCTGAGGCTATTTCTGACCAAAATGGAGTTTTCAACCACTCAAAATGTTTCGTTTTCCTCTTGCTCCCAAAGTGTTCCGCATCCAATGGCTTACATTCACAACCTTGATACTGGTTTGGTAGAGGCGGTACCAGTACGCAGACACCAACTTCACGAGACAGAAAGGTCCGAAGCGGTGGCAGGGACCGGACATCTATATTGCCTGAGCGCGAACGCAACTGGCGGTCCACGCCTACACGGTACCCATAGCGTTGCCGCAGGAAACGGTTCGTGCGTGGTGAGCGCCTCGAATAACTCTAATTTTCTTCAAGCTTGTGGCGGCATTTCGGGTGGCTCTCTAGATTTCAGACAGGGAGTTAGAAACACTTGTACAAGTGAAGGAAATCCTCAACAAGGCAACTCAACAGCCTCTGTGACGTCAGCTTTGCAGCAGACGATAGCTCCAATAAATGTATCGTTGTCAATATCGCGCTCTGGTGACGAGCACACAAGATATAACATGACCCTGAACTCGATTTCAAATGATGCCGTTGCTCGAGCCTCTGTCCAATCTTTAACATACTTTGACAATAGACATTTCGATGCAATTAATTTTGAAGATGTCCCCTCGGATGACGATGTTAGGGTAGACTATGATTCGTTTCTGGCTAATTCAACCGAAGCGCATGGTGACACAGGATACAAACAGAACGATAGTGAAGGAGAGCAATCGCAAGCGACAGAAGGGCAAGCTATGGCTCCCGTAGCCGCTATCGTACATCGGCTCTCAGGATCGACATCCCGTAGCAACGGAGCTATACACGAAAGAAAAGGAATCAACAATGAATCTGCGCGCAACGAACAAAATCTACACAACAATGCAGATATTTCGTTGAATATTTCAACGATTCATGAAGTGTCATCGGTTGACGAAGACGAAGCGATTTTGCCACATCGGAAGCTCGTCGACTGCGCTGATATCGGCATAACACCGATTCGAAAGTCGGGAGGATCTCAGTCGAGACTATCTGACGGCAGTGCTACCTGCTCCGCGGTCTCGAGCGACAGCGAACGCGTAGAACCCCGCGCAAGCTCCTCGGCCGAAGTTGTGAAACAAATACCTCTATTTTTGCACGTCTGCGAAGCCGACCAGAAGTCTGATGCAAGTGATGAAGGGACACACCAATTCAAAAAGCCGCCGGCAGTTATTCGAAATTTGTGTCTATCAAAATCATTGCCTGTTAACTCGGAAGATCAAAATTCGGACAATCAAGCAGTACCCCTTCCGTACATCATAAAGCATGTGTCATTTTCGCCTCTACACAATGTAACAAATGTACCAGCAAGCGCATGTACCTATGATAGTTCTCGCCCACATTCATTAGGGCTAACATCAAATAGTTTGTCGATGGAAGAGGGTAGAAGCAACGTGAGAAGCACACCTTTGCTCGATGACAGGTCGAGAAAGTCGGCCGAAAATTCCTCTCAAAATTGTTGTATTTTAGATGTAAATGAGGGGACATTGTGCCAACCCATCAAGCCCGTACCTCTGCTGTCATCGGCGGCAGAGCCACGTTTCTTGTCGGGGATACCGCCGGCTCCATCCCATTTGATTCATCCACAGCCCGTCGTGCCTTTGCCGCTCCCACCTCTGGCGGTGTTTGCGACACCTATTAATCTTCTACCGTCCGCCCTGCCGCTGCATGTTCACAGTCACCTCTCGGCATCCATACCCTGCCAGAGCTCCGGGCGAGTGCCTTTCACCTGTCGTCACTCATCCACAGCTGCCTTGTCGTCAACCGCGCGCCTCGTGAGTGGCAACCCGATCCTCAGGCGAGGCCGTCGGGCTCGCCGAGCGACCATAACCCGTAGCGACTTTCAGAAGCAGCAGCACGATTCCGACAACGAATCCTCGTCAACGAAAAGACAAGAGGCGAATGCCAGGGAGAGAGAGCGAGTTACTCATCTCAACTATGGTTTCGACCAGCTGAGAAGAGTGTTGCCGTGGCCGCATAGAGCGGGTCGTCGAGTTAGCAAAGTAGATACTCTTAGAGCTGCTATTTCGTACATCAGGTATCTGCAAGATATTTTAACAGCGTCAACTCTGCCGGCGCCCCTGGACTCCAAACATCTATCTAGCGGCTTCATTTCTGGTAAGTATTCCAGCCATTTGGCAATGATAACAAGTTATTTACCATGCTGTCGTTGTTAAATGTGACCTTACGGTACTGCAGTTTTAAGGAAGAAAGCCTTACCCACATAATTTGGTGATTTAGAATTAATATGGTGATTTAGAATTAATATGAATGTCAAAACAACACAAAAGAGAGTCAATAAAAACATGCCTAATGAAGCTGGGATAAATTTTAGATCTGAGGATGTTTCACAAACTTAGGATTTACAGTCATCTCAAATTGATTAATGTTTTCATAATCCACTTCTGATTGTTATCAAATTTATGAAACATTTCTTTGTCACTAATGTCGTTTTATACTTTAATAGCTGCATGAATATGATGAAAGAATATTAAAAAAAAAAGTCACCGGGAAGTCAGAATATCGAAGACACAGTCTACAGCAGACCATCACTTTTAACTTGATCTTAACCTTAAAGATCATCTTAATCCTTCGTGAAACACACCAGTTCATCTAGACTCTGAAAACAATTTCCTGCACATCGATTTACGAAGCGTGTTAGACAGATAGATGATTATTATATTTTTTTCGCTTTTGGAGGGACAGCACAAGAAATAACTCTTCAGTCTTAGCACGCATGATATCACCTGTTTTGTATTAAATGGTTAAATTATGTAGACAGTGGACTGTTACTTCAGTTTCGCAGATAGTTTGCCCTAGTAAACATAAAATCTTCCTTTATTTCCTAAGTAGCAAGTAGTCTAAATTCCAATGATTTCTCATGAATGAGGTTCAGAGTAGTTTTCAAAGCAACCACATGCTTGCTGGGCATCAAAATTAGTTTTTCGAAGAAGGAGTCCTAAGACGAGTTGATGTGTTTCAGGTCACTTCATGATTTACCATGATATCACCCATGTAAACCGATAAGGGTGATAATGAGGTCAGATTCTTTAAACAGAAATTTTGCCTCACTTCGTGGCGACATGTAAGATTATGACCTTGTTGTATATTCCTTTCACCTGCCGCACTTATTACACAGTGTGCACAACAAGATCGTGATATTATGTGTCACTCTTGTTAGCGTTAGTCGAGATAATTTGTTGAAATGCGACAAGTGCACATGGTATCCCGTTTCCAAGACTGCGTTTCAGCAAATTAAATGTGTCACACTTTTGCGACCTCGGCTATAGAGTTTCATTCGTAAAGGTTCCGCAGCTTTTCTGTCAATATTATACACATTTCGAATATCCACATGTATTTAGACTCATTACAAATATTCTTTAACATTGTTTCGAAATGAAAGGACTGGCTTAGGCAAGAAAAAAAAAAGGAGGGTCACATTCGAGACTTTGTAAATCTCATGAGTATTTCCATTTAATTTTTCATATTTCATATTAAGTATCAAAGTCTTTTCTGAATGTTATCCGTTATCATTATTATCATTTTCTTTACAACCTGTTTCTCAATAACTTCCTCGCACTACCTATCATCTATGAATTCAATCATCAAAATACACGGTACACTCTTAAAAAGTAAAGGGTAAATCAGCTTTTAAAAGGGGCGAGGAGTGACAGCGTTTAAAAAATGTTGTATTCACCCCTTTTCTTGCTGTATCTAGCACATCTAACTGTTGGATTCAGCTGGATAAAAGGGTGAATACAATATTTTAAAAACGCTGTCACTCCTCGCCATACCCTTTTCTTTTTAAGAGTGTAAGTTTTTATTTTGTGATGTTGAGATGATGTTTTTCCATCACTTAACTATTTCTCACGTCCCTTTTCCGGTGAAATTTTATTTCATTTATTTCATGTCCAGCAAAAATGCAATTGCACTAAGACATTTAAATAAACATAATGACATTACTTAATACAAAGTTGTAACCAAGGAAAAATACAGTAGATGTTGTGACTTTTATGACAAGTACCGAATCAAAAGTGCTGGAAATGGAAGGGGCTGCTAAAAAGCAGGGCTTGTAGTTTGTAGTGTTCCTATACAATAACTTTTAAAAATTGCAGAACTAACAAAGCTTGGCAAATTGCCTTTAAAAAGAAAGACAAAAAGAAACACACACACACACACACAAACACATGATACAGCTCTCTCGTAGGAAAAAAACAAAACATTTTTTCTCCCTTTTCTTGTTTTTGTTGCAATGAGCAAATCACTTTAGTTACTTTTTTCGTCATAGCCAAAATGATAGCAATTACTTTATTATTATAAATGTGTCCATTTTCTGCGATGCAGGTAACATCTCACGCCTGTGAATGGCTGTGATCCCGGGAGTATTTCACAAGAGATTGAAGTTGATCTTAGAATTAAGATCAACTCAGAACAATGATGATATATTGTGTGTGTCATCAGTTATATTCGAACTTCAAATTGATGTGAAAATTTTGGGGAATTTTTCATGCAGCCATTTGTATGCAAAATGAAATGAATAACGAAGGAATTTTGTATAAATTTTGATGACAATTTGAAGTGAATTCTGAAAATATTAGATAAAACTGAACATGGTAAGCTATAATTAGTAAGTTGATCTTAACTTTAAGATCGTCTTAAATCCTTTGTGAAACACCACCTGCATCTTCCCGTTCCTACAATTGCGTGGAATTTCGATTTGTCCGCAACAGGTGTAAAAAATATTTCAGACTACTATAGCGGAATGTCAGACTGTTCGTAGCTGTGAAATTACTCGCAGGCATTTGGGACGCACCTATCAGACGCAAATAGAAAATCAATGAAGCGAACGGAGAATGGAGATTTTTGCACGTGAACACACAAGACGAGACAGAGGATTTATAGTTATACGCGTTTGTGCATACTCTGATGAAGAATCTGGCTATCATACAGTCAAAGCACATTAACATGATGAAGAAAAATACAATTGTGGCTGAAAGGTAACAGGAAGGATACAAAGCGGAGAGAGGGAATTACCCGGTCTTTGTCGATAAGACTTAAAAAATGTGCACAAATCGAATCCGATGTGAACAGATAATGAATCGTAATACAATCACCTATTCAAAAACTGAATTAATATTTTCAGGATTTAAGAATTAGAATTGAGCAGCACTGCCAAATCAGAATTCATTTCACAACTTATCAATTTCTCAGTATTACCTTCCTGCTTCCTTTAAAATGAATAATGACAAGCACATATAGTATAACTGACTTTGGTGAAGTATTCCATTTGTCAGGTCCACAATGTATGAAGGGTTTATGTGCTACATTACATGTGTTAAAAGAAGTTCCAGACAACTTCATAAGGATCCTTATCAATGAATCAATTATTGTTTATAAAAAGCAATAGAACATTTGATCATATGATTACTCAATATACTTTGCATTGTTTGCATTTACTCGTTATAACCAGACATAACGTTCGTCTTGCATATCAATCTTTCCGTCCGTATAGTTTGCTGGAGATTGACGGATCCAGTTTTTGTAAAACACGAAGTTTTGTATATTACAGCTCAAAACCAGTTTTAAATCTGTATTGGAAGATCTCTGGGGGAAACAAAGCTAATTTCATTTCAATACGGTTTTGAAAAGACCTCAACGCTTGAAATCTCGTGATGATCTCTTTTGTAGGCGGGGTTCAGGCAACCCTGGATCCCCAGGGAGTGACGTATCCCATGCTGCCATCCGGCTTCCGCTTCGTCCACCCGCCCACTGTACCTCACCCGCGGCTGCCCCTTCGGCCTTTACTGACCAGCAGACCACCCTTACCTTCAGTGTTGCATGTCAAACACCTCGTACCAGGATCTAATCAAGTGGTAAGTCCTGTAAAAGATTTTTTCGATGTGCACCAGGGGTCCGTTTCATGAAAGTCTTATGAGAGACTTGTCGCTCGTTAAGTATATGAGGGACTTAATGAAATTGACTTTGGCCATTCTGAGGTTTATGTACTGACTGTTATGTGATGAATTCATGAAACGGACCCTTGGGCCCTGTTTTATGAGTTTTGATCATATACTTGATTTCTATATCATAAGTTTATGGCAGCCTATGTGGTAAGGAAATTTAAAGTCGATTATTACCTTTTGATAAAACGGGGCACAGGTGTGTTAGGTATACTTCTTTTGTAATCTATGATCGAAATTAGAGGTTTTTATCCAGGTGAAATCTGTACTGATAAATATAACTATCATTGTGCTCTGGTATAACACAGGCTATGGGAATTATAATTATTGTGCTTACGTGCAATTTGGGATTAAAACCATGTGCTGTTAACGTGTGTGTGTGTATGTGCGTGTGTGTATGTGTGTGTGAGTGTGTGTTTGCGTGTGTGTAGTCCTTTATGGGTTGTCTAGAGGCAATTACGAAGCGTGCTCAACTCATCCCTCTTCTCAGTTGTAACGAAATGTGTACCCAGCATCATGCAATAACATCACGCTGTGTCAGGCAAAACATGAGATGTATTTTGGCATGTTTTAAGTTTCCTTCAAAATGAGAGAGGGAAAAAGATGGGAGAACCAGCGAGAGTTATATTACTTCAGTATGGAACCCTCTTCGTGTTTAATTCCACTCGATTATCGTGCCACAAAATATGCCATCACTGCTGTATTTTTCCCCGTGTTTATTTACATATAACAGCATATTTTCTTTTTAATCTGAATGATCAGAAACAAACAATGGAGTATGCACGTAGATCAAGTGCGGTTAAATTGTTTTGTTAAGTGATAACAGTATTCATACCTAGTCACTATAAATTTTTACTACTTGCCAACATCATTTGTACATTCGATTATGACTTCTTCAAATGAGGAAACAGCAAACACTTTGACCATGGCAGGGCCAGCTTAAAGGCATTATTTACCATTTGCAGATGAAACAAAAACCTGGCTTTAGTGAGTTCAAAATAGTTCTAAAATGTGCGCTAGGGATAGAAAGAACCAATGTAAAAAAAATATGTTCATCAGTATAATCAATGTTTAACATTCTTAAATATATAAAATGTGAACAAAAGTTATGATGAAATTGCTTCTAGAATAAACCGTCTATACAATAATGGTTTATTGAGAAAAATAGTGATGTCTCCTTATATTTTAGGCTTTATTGCAACATCTTTATAAGGTAGGATTTTTTTTTTTTTTTTGTGATACAGCTGACCTACACATGCATATGCATCACATGTGATTACTCGAACATTTTTTAAATCACTGCTCCCAATGGTCAATAATACCTTAACTAATATGCTTTATGATGGCAAATCAGAATCCTGAATTAGAGTCATATGTCAAAGACAAAAAATAAAAAATACAACCTTTATTTGCTTGTGTAAGACTTAACGTCACACAACGATTTTTTTTCACTTATCGGAGGAGCAAGATGTACAGGTATGTACCGGTAATTAGTTCAACCTTTTAGAATATGGGCGATTGATTTCAACAAATTATCTTTAGTTGGAATAACACCTCAGCTTAAAGATTATCACAAAATCAGTGACCATTAATGATATATTACATAAAGTTATATAGATTATGTAATACTTCCGACAGATAAACAAGAAATTGATTTGAGTTCCATGACACAATGGGTACAGGTTTGAGTTCTTAACAGGGTGATTTTTTGAAGTGCATTTTAAACCTACACTGAAATATTTGAGTCATTTTTATTTCTTTAAATACGTTCCATCATTTTGTCTCGGTAAGGGCCTATACACCTAGATGCACATCATTCATAACTTCTATCAGTTATCATCTTAAACCATAGAATGACCTAGTCTTAATTCTTTTTATGTAAGAAAAGTATTTTCATTCGACACGCTTCGGAATTATATTTCATTATTTTGTTCCTTGTTATGGCTATAACGTCACATTGAGTATCAAGGATATTCCAGGTACAACATAGGCCCCTAGTATTAACAGCAAACATTAGAAGGAGAAAGTTAAAAAAAACAGATACAAACATAATATTTTATATTACTAAATACTGTCATACAACGTGGTTGGGGGGGGGGGGGGGTTAACACATCCTCCATCATTGTAAAGTGTAAGCTTAGATAGCTGGACAAGGTTTACTGTATTCTAGCTTAGCTTTCCAAAAAGTGAGCACATCTTTTGAGATATACCATAGTATACTATCATGAAGTACGGCAGTTGTAACGACAGAGGTATTAACTGATGTCCCCATTGCCGGCTAATCCGATTGAGCCACGGTATGGTGCTGGTCCAGAAATATCGAGGATGTTCTGAATACTCGATCTACTTGCACCGTTGAGCCTAGCACTGAGAAATAGGTCAATTAATGAGCGATATGCGTACGATTTTGGGCGTCAAACATTCAGCGCGCCTGCATGCCGAACAACCCATTTATCGTTGGGTGGTAATAATGCTCAGTCATCCCTTACCAACATGTCACGCTCAGTCGTGTAGGACCTACGTCAGCAATAGTGGTCTGCTTATAAAGGAAACCAAAACCCAAATACCATGTATATATGTGCATTTAGTGAAAGCAGCTATTGTAGAACACAACATACAAAGTAAAAGTTTGAGGAAAATCGGACAAGTATTGATTCAAAAGTTATGATTTTTTTAAAGTCTCAGTGCCGTCATCGCTGGATAAGAAGACAACTACATCATGACGTAATGTATGGACATAAACAACATGAAGAAAATATAAAGAAAATTCAACATAATTGTTTTCAGTTTCTAGTATAACAAAAGAGCACATGAATTACCGCTTTCAGAAAGCAGAGGGAATGATAAATTCGATGGAATGTGTACTTTTCATGAAAAAATAGATTTTGTAGGTGATAGTAACAGAAGTCGGTGGAAAGGTAGAAAAAGAGAGTAATAAAAATCGACACCTTTGCAATACCATGGTAAGTGAAAAGCCACCTCACGTTCAAGGCGTCATTATTAAGTGGAGTAAAATCGAATATAATTGGACATATTCCAGTAAAAATTGGGCAAATTATGAGAAAAATTAAGAAATCTTAAGTCGGACATATCAGTCGCACCACTCACGCAAATGCGTAAAATTGTGACGTCTCAACTCCACCAAGACTCTGATTTGTATTTATATCATGTTGGAATTTTCATGTATGAGTTGAATACTGGTGACCTTCCTAGTATATTTTCCTCAATGTTTGTGAAAAACAGTGATATTCATACTTACCCTACAAGACACAGTGAATCCTATCATTTTCCCCCTGTTCGTACAGTTTTAGCCCTTAAGACAATTACATCGACCGGCCCTTCTTTCTGGAATGAGTTAGATTCGGTTCGGTTGCACTCAAGTTCTTTAAGCTCCTTTAAGAAAAATCTCAAAGCCAATTTTCTAAAATCTTATGTTCAATTATTTTGCCGTAATCACTTGAAATTTTTTTTTTTGCATATACTCAAATGATGCCTCGCTCGGATGACTTCATTAGTTTGATCAACTTGCTACTTTTCTTAGCATTTATACCATAATATGTTAATCATAAACATTATATACTATACCATGTACATCCCGTAAACATTGTAATATTCTCGATATTTTGAATTTTGCATGTTACGTCACTTCTGACATTGATATACTGTACTAAAACCTATGTTATATTTTTGGAGCCCAAATCCTACAAGCTTTGCTTTTTAGTGGGTTCCTCATATTACACGCCAATTATAATTAATATGTCCTTATACATTTGTGCATTATTGGTTCAAACTGACCATTGTGTGAAAAACATTTCTGCTTCAAATCAAATGGAATATAAAACTTGTATGAAATGTGGAATATGGAACATGAATAAAAAAAAAAAGATTTGAACGAATCAATATGTTTTCCCCATTTAATCACACTAAAGAATAAAAATGGAAACGTAAAAATGTATTAATTTTTGCATGTCAGTGGCACACCCAGTGATATTACATTATCAGCTCATCAAACTTGCATGTGGTTTGTGACTATAATGTCACCGTTTTATGGAGAAAAAAAAAGAAAGTTCGCGACTCTGGCTTATGCTTTGTCAAGCGCAACTCCCGCGATTCTGTTTTCTAGGTTTGTGGAGTTCATATCACGGGATGGATTCAAGATTTGACATTTCTGTATTAAAGCTTGGCGTTTTCAAGCTTTTTACTTAGTAACTGAGTCGAAAAGCCTTTTGCTCATGAGCTGAGATCAACGAGGGCGCGAGGTATGTATGACCGGCGAAATGAGTTCGTAACCTTTGGCTATACTTTTACATCACACCAAGCCGTGACGCACGCAGTTGGAAAATTGCAACAGTTGCCACATGCTTTGATTTGATTACTTTGTTAATTTAAGAACCTTCTTGTTTTACCTGGCTGAGAAGAAATCTAATTCAGCATGTTTTCACGCCTTACATTTTCATTCAAGTCGCGCTCTCTCCCTCTCTCTTACTCCCTTTGGAGAGCGACAAGAATTCTGGATTTTTCATTGATACAAGGCCAGGAATCATGTTTCTTCGTTTTGGGTTTTTGTTTGTTTTATTTTTTAACTATTTCTAACATAGTTTTACGACCTTTGAATATCAATTTAAACCCTATGTTTACTTTTATTCTGAATATTTTTATAATGCATAGTGCATGCATTCATGTTTGTGTGCATGTAAAAGCTTTCCTGCGCTTGTCCATGAGACCGTTATTGACTGGGCGTGTCGTTAGAGAAGAAAGTGCGATTAAACCCAAGTTTAGAGATTTACCAAGTTATCTATAGTGTGGGTGGCCTGCGACATTCGACATTGATGGAGTAAGCAGTGATTTTTACCTTATTTCACATATCATTGTGATTTGTGATTCACCGTTCGGTTTGGTCTGTTCTTCTTTCATTAATTGTGAAACTGTGAAATATCACAGTACATTTATTACCGTGGAATATGTGATGACTTTTACTGTTTCCAGCACGGGAAAAAAGTTTTTGATAATATCTATAGGTATGTACCTAAGCTTAGAGTAAGAATATGAAAAACCGCCCTTAAACCGGCTTTTGTGAGCTTGATACATTTGAATGTACGGATGCTTCGTTTGACATTAAAATTGTCCTTCTTCATCAGAGTTACTAAATATCAAGTAGTATTCCATGAAAACAAAAGCACACCTCGTCTTAGAGATCTGACACACACACACACACACACACACTCATACACACAAACACATCATTTATCTATGAATATCGCCCATAAATGCATTACCCTAATAACGTGTAAAAGAGAAGATGGACGTGTGTTTATAATGTTATAAACTGATATTCATTTGGTGTTGTCTTGAATGTCTTATCTAAAGAGACCGCATAGCTTGTTGGAAGCAGTGCTAGATCCGCTCATATAAAGTGTGCGGTACAAAACCCATTAGATTTGGGCATTCCAAGTGCATACCAGAGTTGGAAGATGTTTTATGGCCATTTCTTTCTGCTGTATTCATTGGTAACTTTACGTTAAAACACATGAAATGCTTTTTCTTATATTAAGTCTTTAAAAAAATACAAACTCAACTGAGAGGAAAACTGATGTTGCTCATAGGGATATGAAAAAAAAAAATCATCTTTCATGTAGTAATAGAATATCAAATGAAATTAAAAGTCCATTTTTATCACATTGCAAAAGGAGGAGCCACTCAACCACCGATCATGTTCCCAATGTTTAACAACATTACCACATGCATCAAGGGGCTAAAAAGCAAATTTTACATTCGGCTCTTTTCTTTCTTTTAACGCTGATACACCCTCACAATAACACCCAAAGAAATTACGGTACTGCAAATCAAATCTCCGCGGTGAGCAATGGTTACTTCAGGTGAAACTCGTTATTTCGTTCAGACCCCCAGCTGGTGGACAAGCATCAAAACAGGTGCAAACTCGCAGTGTGACATGGGATACGTAGCGTGATTTTCTTGCTTTCGTGCCCTTACCTACTCTCCCGGCGCTTTTTCCCTCTTCTTTTCGATATTTTCCCATATAATCTTTTTTTTTCTTTTTGGCGGAGCAGGAAATCTTATCAATGTACTTTAGCCTTATCGTATAGTAAATTACTGATATCGAGGTAGTTCACCCAACTTATACGTGCGTCTGATTATAAGGATTAACACCTCTCCGTCCCAATTTTTCTTTTCTGACGATGTGATTGTTCGAAATTTGTCCATAATTTCAAGTTGATATGACAAAATATAAAACGCAGCTCCGCGATTTTCATTTTTCTCAGTCACATTTGTTCGGAGAATTCAACCCTAAAAAAAAAAAAAAAAAAAAAAAAAAAAAAAATCGATTTTATTGATTACTTTTTGTTAAAGAACATTAATCAAAGAAAATGACAGAAACATACGCTTCTACCCCAAAGCTTTAGTAAACTCGTAAAGGGGAATGAAGCCCAAACATCATATGGATTTGAATGCAGAAATGCTAGTAGAAGGCATCGCTAAAGTTATAGAGGATAAGGGGACAATCCATTCAAATGTTATGAATTTTTGAAGTTCGGTACCGCCATCGCTGGATGAGAATACTATAATAATTCTTAATATTAGAGCAGATCACTGTTACTTTAATGAAAGACACACATTCTTTTCCCTTTTTACTGAAATAATTATGTTAAAGGTAATGATATCCCCCTGCCTTCTGAAAGAGACAAGACAAGTGCTCTTTCATTTCATTATGTAAGAAAATTGGAAACATTATGTTGAATTCTCTTTATATATTCTTACGTTGTTGCCCTACTGTGACATTACGAATTATTGCAGTCTTCTTATCCGATAATTGTGTTACCAAGACTTTAATGTTAGTAACTTTATTTGAACACATGGGAGATACGCATATGAAATTCGTCCCACAGTTTTCATCTTATCAAAATAATTTTGTACGAGAATGCTCTGGTCATGAAGATATACCCTCTCCCCCCCCCCCCCCTTTATTATCATTAATTTTTTTTTTCTTTAGCTTCCAATCCGATTAACGTTTCTATAAAGATACCATCTTTAAAGAAAAGAAAAGAAATTAATGAAAATTATCCAAACAATTTGCATCTTATTCAGGTCTATATCTTCTAGGAGAATAGTTCAGTAAAAATTAATAAACGGTAAGTTCCTAACACCCTTTTTTCGACTCGTATCCCAACCCAGCTACCAGTTCCGACACAAAACGGCAATCACCCAAGCCACGCGAGTCCAGGAAACCGATCTACTGCCCTCACGTGGTTGCTGAACTTCCAAGGTAACTCGATCAATGCTGTTTTCCAAACTGTCGTACAAGGAGATGAATTCAATGTATAATAGGCTTCGAATTCTAAAGTCCATGTCAACAGTCCGATGATTAAAAAGTAACAAATTATATCCAAAATTGATTATCGTAGATATACGTCATGGGTTAGTGCTCCTACGTTTTCTTTTTCTCTCAACTTAATGAGCTTCGCTTTTAGGCAATGTTTGATTTAGTTTTCAAAAACAAATGAGAATCAAATAAAAACTCTTTCACGAGAGACTTGGGTGTTGTTGCTACAATAACAGGTAATTATATGTATAATATCAGAGTTTTTTTCATTTCTTTTCAACTTGATACAACCTGTCTGATAAAAAAGTAACGGTGCACCACGTATGCTTTCTTGGGTATGTATGTGGCCCTGAAAAGAGCATACCCACTCCTGATGTTTCGGCAAGCATGTTCTTGCCGTTTTCAAGAGAAAACTTGAAAACTTGAAAACGGCAAGAACATGCTTGCCGAAACGTCGGGAGTGGGCAGGCCATTTTCAGGGCCATATACATACCCAACAGCACCATTGAGCTTCTACTATACCCAACGGATTTTCTTTCTTTCTGAAAATGCAGAAAAATCACTAATAAATAATAAAGTCACGATAGCTTCTGCTTATTTCATCTCAGAAAGAAACACTCAGCATCACGTCAACCACAGGAGAGATGTTCTTATGATCTTTTTTTCATGTAACTTGATCGACATTGTTTGCTTTTCTTATTAGAGAACCTAAGGATGACGTCAACGGGTCACACGGACTCTTCGAACCAAAGTCTTAGACTGAACGGCGGATTCTCCGATCATCACGGGGGAAGGAACGCGGAGAGCCTAGTTTCAAAACCCAATTCGGACGACACACACCCAGACAATGGGCCGGATACTTGAAACAAAACGATGATGAAACGACGACAAGCCACTATCCCAGTGATCTGTTTTGAGCGATGTGAGCGTTTGTGGATAGGTGCCCCCATTTTGCGTAGATTGGCAGAAAGAAAAAATCTTATCTTCAAACTGATGATTCAGGGCTTCATGGCAGAGCTGAGCTAAAACGATTTATTTTTCGATTTTTAGTTGTAACCATATCATTTGTTACTTGAGAGTGGATATTTTATGTTGCAATCTGGAACTCCGCGATTTATCGTGACACTATTTCGGGGCCATCAGACGAAATTGTCACTCTTTTACTTTATGTGTCCTTCCAAATGTCATTTGGACAGAAGTCTGAAGAGTTTTCTTATGCTCTGTGATAGAGATTGTGATTTGTTGCAAGTTGCTGTTGAAAGTTACAATTTTTACCATGTGATCTAAAACAGTCAAACCGTTGACTCTAAAAATGGCAGGTTGCGCGTGTTCCATTTGCGAGTATCGAGTGGCTATGTTTGTATACTTTGAAAAAAAAAAGCAATCGTCTTCTGATTGTACAACTTTTTGTCCTTAATCGATGAAAGTTTTTAGAAAAAGAAAAAAATAAGAAAGATCTGGTTCTAAATCGCTGATCTGTTTTCTTTTGATTTAATGCTATTTCTTTCATACGATTAAGTATGAAACTTCATTTGTATAAAAGGACAAGATTTCGTAATATGTGAATGATACGTTTTCAAGATTTTTATCAAGTATTCTTTATAAAAAAAAAGAAAGCAAAGCAAATTAGTTTGTACATGATTCCACAAGCATAGCTTCAAAGTCCTCGTCAGTTCTCACAGAATTTTGCATAGAATTTTGCACTTGAATTTTGCATGAATATTTTATCGATACAGTGAATTCTTCTGATCAAAATTTTCACAAAGATCAGTTGGGGTTTTTTTCCATTTGGTATGTCTGTAAATGTTAAGGAGAAACGAATATTTTTTTTTTTAACTCTTTTTCTTTGAAAACGTTATCACATTTTACAGTAAGGCGTTCCGGCTTTGTTTGATTTAAAAATTGTATGTGTTTGAAACTGGTTTTACGTCACTAGATTCAGTCACTATATGAATGGACTGTAGTACAGCTTACATCAATATAAATTAAGTGTCTATTCTTTATACTTCTGGGCCAGTCCCTTGTGCTTTTTTTTCCTCGCATTTATTTTCTCTGCATTGGTTGTATGTCAGAACACGTTAAACCACTACTTTGATCTTTCTAGTCTGTTCAGAAAGTATATTATGCAAAAGGCGAGAGGTTAGATATGTGTTATTTTCAACAAAGTTGAGAAAAGATTATGTAATTACAGAGATATGTATTTGTATCAATGGATAAGCTTTTTATGGTCTTAATTTCCTTCTATGTCTGCAGAGGT
Source organism: Diadema setosum (assembly GCF_964275005.1). Taxonomy (NCBI): domain Eukaryota; kingdom Metazoa; phylum Echinodermata; class Echinoidea; order Diadematoida; family Diadematidae; genus Diadema; species Diadema setosum. The sequence continues at coordinate 11,235,621 of NC_092689.1, read as the reverse complement.
TGCTTTTCGAGTTAGACACAGCTTTTCCGGTGTATTCTTGGCTTGCTTTTGTTTTGCATTAAGAAACTGAGTTACGTGGCCTTAAGAAAGTATATTTCATAACATAAAAAGTGAACATGTAAATGATTACTTTTCAAATTTTGTTTCTTGATCACTGATCATGAGTGATTTCGAATGATGTGTTTGTGTCAGAGACATGTTCTGAAGAGTGAGAGATAATGTGTCTTTACAGTTTTCAGTTGCTTTGTCTTCTATATTTCTCTCTGTGAGTTGATATCAGTAAAACACACTTATGTATATATCAGAGACGTCATATTTGATGACATTTATATGTGATTAGATACGGGAATTGTCTCAGTCTTCATATTGAGTCATGAAACAGAAGATTTTGATGCAGTCTTCCAGATTTCAGTATGGGGACTAGTTTTTTCTTTCGTCCAATATGCAGAATTATCATGGATCGCATTGTTATTCGTGTACAATTTCTGTAGTCAGACATGTCATATAGCTTTAGGTATAAGAGCGAATGTTTTTAATCAAAGAGGTCCAACGTTAAAGAATGGGTGGAGGATGTAAGCTTGAAACAAAACAAGGAAGTTTTGTTGGACTTCATTGTCGAGTTGCTCCTGGAGTAGAAGAAAAGAAGAAACAGTGCTCTCTGCGTTATATGACATTTACGCCCTTCTACCTCGTATTTCGAGATTGCAACTTATTTTTTGTCTTTTCAACATCAATACCAGTTTGGTACTCACGTTGTTCATAGGCAACATTTCACTTGCATTATTGTCAGCGATTGCTCATTCATAACATTTGTTGTATTATCTAAGACTTGTTTCGGTCTAAGACTTTGGGAAAAGTAATTCCAACGTTAAAAGACGCCAGCTTTGACGTGGCAACGTGATGAGAAGATTATCTTGTCTATATTGTCGTTTGTGTCCCGTGTCATTTGTGATTGTGGTGATAACAGTTTATGAATGCTCCTATGATGTAGTCCCCCCGTAAGTGGGAATGGTGCGATGCAGATCTGAGCAGGAGGCGGTGGTGTTACTGGTGATGATGATGGTGGTGGTTGTGGTCTATTATTATTGATATGGGTTAGGTTTTATAGATTGGTACGGATTTTGTTCATTCCAAGCATCATCAATAGTCGAGAGCATTCAGATATCCTGAAGTATTTGCAGAGAAGCTCAAATGCTACCATCACACCCACGGAAGTGTTTACAAACTGCGTTGACGCAAACAATAGACATTTGATCATTGCTGAAAGAGACATATAATCGGACGGAGCACGCGCTCGCCACACGCCAGTAGCGATTATCGACTCCTAGTCGTCATATTACGCAATCTCTCACAAAAAGGCTTTGAGTTGTATTTAATTTCCGTTTCATGCCTTATCACCAGACAGACTGACAAGCACTCCTCAATGTGTCCGTGATAATACACAAGCGACCCCTCACTCAGCTCAACCAAATATTTGATTTCAGATCTGAATTGACGCTCTACGGCTACCGTATTCATAATCAAACCAATCCATTGTTCACCCGCGTACAAAAAAGAAAGTACATGTTTCTGGTGCTAAGCGTCTTACGTTTGCAATTGGGATTCGCGCGTTTGCTCAAAGTCCTAATGCTAAGTGACATAGGTGTATTCATCGTGTTGATGTGAACAATCAGGAGAAAAGTACAACACACAAGAGGTTTTCTCCTTTTTTATCAATATATGAAGTGGGCTCCAGCCATTTATCAACAAATCATGCTGCCCGACGACCCTAAAAGTAGGCTTTTGTTTTCAACTCTTGGTCTGCCCTTCAAACGGTTTGTTCAGAACTTAAGTGATTTCTGCCCGCGCTCCGTTTGGTTGCATCAAGAACAATCTGATTTTACTCAGCACCGTTGTGATCAATATAATGACATAAAAAAGTCGTCGGTCTTTTGTGAACTGTGCTGGAACACGACATTCTATCTAACTGTCGCAGAAATTGCACCTGCTAATAGCAGTTGTATCGCGTAAATATTGTTTTCGTACACAATATTGTCATAATGAGAAGTGGACCTTGCTATAAGCGGTACAAACTCTACGGTCTCTCGAAAGTCGCGTCTAACTTTTCTTTCATGACAAAGTGTGGAATGGGGACATTTGGGTTTAAACATACTATTACCCCAAGGGATTTCTGCCTCCATTATCAATGTAACGTTGAGGCGTGACATGAAACGTACTCAGTGGTTTTATAGTAGATGATCATTTCAGTGTAACTTTGTATATCTTTCAGAATCATAACATGGATCATTGAAAAGAAGTTTACCTAAAACAAATTCCGTTGATTTGGAACACATTTTCATTGTGCGCGTGACTTCACGTTCTGGTGTGGAATTAGTAAAATTTGTTTCCGTGTCCATCACCTGGCCGAAAGATATTATGTTCATGGAGTATATAGGGCCCTAGATGATCCATCTCTGTCTATCTATCTATCTATCTATCTATCTATCTATCTATCTATCTATCTATCTATCTATCTATCTATTTATCTATCTATCAATATCTATCTTCAATATATCTATCTTTCTATTTATTTATTTTTCTATCTATCTATCTATCAAGATCTGTCTATCCATCTATCTATCTATCTATTATCTATCTATCTACCTATTATCTATCTATCTATCTATCTATCTATATCTGTCTATATCTGTCTATCTATTGATCTATCTACCGATCTATCTATGCTATATATCTATCTATTTATATCTATCTATCTATCTATCTATCTATCTACCAATCTATCTATTTATCTATCTATCTATCTATCTATCTATCTATCTATCTATCTATCTATCTATCTATAAGATTCTATCTGAATAAAGAATAGTATTGGAAACAAGTAAGCAACCTGTCTAATGTATGCGTTGATAACCCCTGCAGTCGCCAATGCCTTTTCAATCACTTTGCGCGACTGGTTAAAGTATAGTATGACAGGAATGGTGCTTGTGTTGTGATGCCAAAATCCACCGCACCTGTAAGATGGTCGTACGTGAAGGAAAAAACAAGTCGTTTTATGCAGATACTGCGAAGCGTAAGTGTGAGAGCGTCAGGAAGCTTTGCTTTAACTTGGGCCTTGTCCCCACGACAACACCACGAAGACAATAAAAAAAAAAATAACAATAATGCAATGAATGAAAAAAATATCCTCAGTAGACATTTCGATAACCATTACAGATGTCCGACCAAGGAATTTGTTGTCAGTATTCGTTTATACATCAAACTAGAATGACAAAGAACAACCAATAGCAGATAGTTGTCCACAGGAGCGTTGTGGCGTGTCTTCTTTTGAGTTAATCAACTGAACGACTGGGCACTTATACGGGGGGGGGGGGGGACTCCCATTATATCAAAGTCCTCGGAATTGGCAGTTTTCTTTCGTTATATCAAAATTTCGTTATAGCCGGACAGTAAAACATGAAAAGATACATAGATGATAATTTCGGAACCCGATTATTACTTCATCGTAACGAGAATTTCGTTATAAACGGGTTCGTTATAACGGGTGTAGGAAACCTACACAGTATCGAGTAAGAACTGTTGAGAGTGCTGTCCTCGGAAGGCATACTATTTCTACCCTTGGTTGGTTCCGTCCTCGTCTAAGGGTCCATGGTTTGACGAACGCCCTGCGTGACGAGAAACTATCAGAGGCTGCGGCGGCAGTGTGCTTGGAATCTTAAATCGCCCGCATATGTATGTGCGTGCGAATGTTCGGGTGCTTGTGTGTGTGTGTGTGTGTATGCCTGTTTGTGTTTGTTTTTAAGTGTGCAAAAAAAAACCCCAATCGATTTCAGAAATATTTTATTGCTCTGTCTTGAGAAATTAAAAAAAAAAAAAAAAGGTATGCGAACGCGAAAGCTTTCCTTTGGCAGACTATTTGCGCGCAGAGAAGAAAGGCTGACCAATCAGCAGACGACGAACACCATTCATGGTGTGAAAAGCTATTTGCGTGCGGGAAAAAGAAAATACCAAAGTGACATCGAATGCATGGTGTGGGATCGCCTTAAGGGAAAATGACTCCCGATCAACAGCGGCAAACGCCGGCACGACGAAGTTTGTTGGAGAGAAGAAAGAGGAAGAAAGATACACAGAGAATATAGAGACAGGGAGAAAGGAAAGATCCTTGTGTGAAATCCAGACTTTGTACGATGATGTATCATCATAATTATTATAGTAATCTATATAGCATTAGACGCGTGTAGATAACATTACCTGTAAAAACATGGCCTTCGCGAAACAAGGACACGCAATGAGAGCAACATTTCAATGGAAGCACACAGGTACTCATGAAACCGTTTTTGGCAAACCCTTTTCTATCACATACCGGCATCTAATGTAAGAAGGGCTAAAATTGATCAATTGTTCACCAAATACTTGTTGTTGTTGTTGTTGTTGTTGTTGTTGTTGTTGTTGTTACTGTTTTATATATTCATTGAGAGTGATAACCGTCATGTACATGAAAGAAGAATGGGATTGAAAACCAAAAGAGATTATGATTACTTTTAGACTGAGTGAATTGATAAAGTATCTATATCTCTTTTGACAGGTTTCATCTGGGTGTTTCTCGATCATGGAGGTGGTGTAGTATACTCTCAGGCAGAAAAAAAAGATAATGATAATAAAGGGGACGCACGCGCCCCTTTTAATCTTTTTTTTTTTTAAACAAAAACTAAGGGGCGCCCGGTGCGCCCCCTCCTGGGTTTTGATCCGCCACTGTCCATTATTTTTGTAATTTTATTATACACGAGGCCTACTTTAGTCGAAGTAGAAACATAAGACAAACGTCTGCCTTATAACTGTCCCTCGGATATTACATAAAATGGAGGACTCGTGAGTGAGAGAGTCACAACTCGTGCGCGTACATGCAAAAGGATCCCCCTTGATTCATTCATCGCAAAGACCAGGGTGCATAACCCGGTGAAGTGGCTCCTCCATCTAACTAGACTCCATGAAAGACCAGCTAGTGCAGAACATGTGGGATATCCAGCCATCTTCTCAGATGGGAAATGAAAAAAAAAATGATTCTATTAATCAATTGCCATATATCATCGCGCTGAAATTTGAAGCTATAGGATTGGTTTCTTTCACCGCCATATACTTGGAGAACCGAAAATTTGAGAATGCAATGATCACTTTTTCGCATGCAAAGAAACTCAGAGCAAGGCCTAGAAGTATTCAAACGTCATTGTGTGAAGAGAGGCTACTTTCAGCTAAGACCTCATCCATGCGTTTCTGGCGCCAAAGTTCATATCGAAATGTCAGGGCAGACGATGAAAAGACGTTCACAAATGGACGTATTTAAAAAAAAACACACAAAAAAAAAACACTTCCCTAGATTATATTTAGTGAGTTCTTTGTGAAGTTCATGCACCCATACGGAATCAGATAATGCATGTCTCCATGAAAAGCATTAAGACACATTTCCTCTTCATTTAATGCGTTTGCTTATCAACTTGCAATTCTTTAACCAAATGTTCTTTTAGGTCACTGCTGCACCGCAAAAGCTGTGGAAATTGACCACACGTGCTGCTCGGCTCTGAACAATAAGACGTGCAATAATATTTCAAAATTTACCTCACGGTATAGCTCTTGGCGATTGCCGCCCTCTACACCCCCCCCCCCCCCCTCCCAAACAAAAATTGTCTTCGTGGTTCTATGTCAGTATTAATGAAACATTGAGCACGAACAAGGATTTTAACCAATCGAGCTGGGACCATAGAACACCCGCAAAATCTCCCACTGCTTCGCAGGCGCGCTGGCGCGACGGCTCCCCCCAAAGTGCCCACTTCTGCAGTCGAGTCGTACTGCGTGCGCTTCGGGATTAAAAATGCGTACGCGCGCTTCACCTCCTCAACGTCTGCGCAATATGACGGAGCAGCGGCAGAGAGCATGGCCTCTATTCATACTTTGGCTAACCGATATAAGATGCAATAAAGATGAACAGCAGGGGTCACTAGAATGAGCTGCTACATTTTTCTCAGTCATTGGTCGGAGACAATGGAATTATGGCTTTTTGCGGGCGTTCGATTTGAACTGAAGTGCCGTTGTTTATTTGTACCAGAAGGAATTCCAAATGCAACGCACGATTTATTCTACAGATCGACGTTAGATTCCAGATGTATAAGTTGGGGGCAAAGCAGAAAACTAAGTGCGCAGCGGGAAAATCTTAGATGAAGGTACTGTTTATGGTTTGTTTTAATGGAAGATGATATAGCTCGGTAAATTAAGCCGATTACATATTCTTAAAACGACGCACAATTATTATAGGTCGTATGGAGGATCATAAATGTTGGAGCGGCGGGTTTATTCAAAGATGAAAGAAAAGACTTCATTTAATCCGCTCTTCATTTTTCCCCTAATATAGTCATTCATCTGAAACACATGTCACATGAGGCACTAGTATATCTGCTCCAAAGTCACCGAAATCACTCATGGTGAGGCAAAGTAGAGACAGAATTCGGACCTAACGCAGCTGATCTCTTAGTTTCGTCTTATCTTCGATATGTTTTCTTATACTTTTTTTCCCTTGATCAGTTCGTTCGAGATATGAAACATCAAAGAAGACTAGTGATACCTACAACACAGCTCCCGAGGAACAGAGTGTAGTTTGGTATGTTAAGGGACATGTTATTCTGTACCATTATTTACGAGATGTTGTTTGAAATCTTTCTAGTTTTTAGTGATTTTTATGCATTGTTGGCAGAATTTGATTTCGAATTAAAGCAATGGAAGCGATGCAGAGCCATTCATAGTGTCAGATTTATTCTATTTCTTCTCATTTTTATCATATCTGGATTTGGCGTCAAGGCGCTGACCTAAAAACGTTATAATTCAACTGCTAACTCGATTGTATCCAAATCTGGTTATGATATAGTGTGGTACGTGACTTCATTGCTTAAACGTGGCAAGAAAACACCAAAACGAAAGAAAACTAAAAAAGAAAGAAAGAAAGATGGATTGTGTTGTTGGACTGGAATCTGTAGGCCTAAGTAGGCCTATAATCATATCTAGGTAATGGCAACGAGTAATATTATCATATATTACTTTAACAATATTACGTATTCTAAATGTGTATTATGGTATATACTGAGTATACAGTGAGTATATGAGACACCCATGCACCCAAAATAGCATAATATAATTACCAAAATATTATTATACATAGTTACATTTACCCATAATAGGCCCAGATAGATGTCGAAAGAGAAATGTAGATACATAGACAGAAGTGTGTTAATGCAATTAAAACATAATGATAAGGACTCTTGTTCATTCATTGTCTGCTCTTCTTAAAGTTGCCAGTGTGTATTTGATACCACTTTTTTTTACTTGGAAACGTATTTCCTTTTTTTTTTCTTTCCAGTGACACATTTTCACACACACTCACACACAGATACATTTGTCTATAGTATATTATCTGCTTCCTAACTTGGTCTCCTCTCTTTCTCTCTTCCTCTCATTCTTCCGATCTCTCTCCTCCTTTCTCTCCCTCTCTTTCACTATGGATCTCCCTCTCTCTCTTCTATCTCTTCGTCACCATCTACATCACTATATATCTCTCTCCGTCCTGTCTTCTGCCTCTTTCACCAGTCTCCTTCATCTCTCTCGTTATAGCTCTCCATCTCTCCCTTCTATCTCTACTCGTGCGCCACCTGAATACATAGCGTCGGTTTACTCAGCCGCCTTTCTCACCTCGGCAAGTATTGATCATGGTTCGCGGGACACGAAGGCATTTGATAAAAAGACAGAAAAAAAAGAAAAGAAAAGAAGGACGGAAAAAGACTTGACAGAATGGAATATATAGAGAGAGGGCTAGTGTTCATTTCAACGGGGGTAAGGGAATACCTGTTCTTTCAAGTGCCAGAAATTCATTAAGTCCGCAGTAGGTAAATGAATAAATCACGGCAGAGAATGACAGCCCACTGCACTGAGATGCGAGGCAGGACGAGTTGGACATAATCGTTTCGACGAAGGAAGAGAACATGTCTCTTTCTTTTTTTTTTTCTCCCGCCATATTTCTTGATATAGCAGATAATGGCATTACAACACAAAGATATAGGCCTGATTGTCTGACTTATAGTGGTTGTATAAAGACGGTCAAATATTACTTATAACTACATGTGTGTTGTTGTGCAGTGTATAGTGTGTGCGGGTATACAGGCATAATACACAATGCATTCATGCATATTACATAATGTATGTGATACATTACATACAAAGTATATATATATATATATATATATATATATATATATATATATATATACATATATCCCATGTGTGGGGGATGTGGGTGTGTTTGTGTGCTCAGTTCTGTGTATACGATATTATGCTTGTTTATTACATGTGATGCGCACTCACTTACGATGGGGGAAAAAAGACCAATCTAACTTGGGTCCAAAATGATGATTGATTTTTTGTGTCTATATTCTGTCAAATATGCCTGTTAGTCACCTTCGGAGTATTTAGAACCTCCCTCCGTTTTCTATGCTGGTTGCGATCGGTTTACCAAGAGTTCATTTCGACTCAGAAACAGTGCCTAATTCTTGCTTGCTTTTCAATAATCTGGTGCACCGTCTTATTCCACTTTTTCCCCCTCTCATTTTCTTAGCAACCAGATCTGAAGGCCCGGAAAGAATTTAGCGTGATTAAGTCAAAACTGAACAAAAGCACTTGCTATGGGGCCACGAGGCTGGAGAATAAGGGGGTCGTGTGCCGTTCAGCTCGGGGCGCACGCTCGCTGAATCTCCGCGGTGTACGCCAACTATCTCGCGTGTCTTCATATATAGCAAGGCTTTAGGGGTAAGGGGCCGAGGAAAATTGGTTATAATATTACTCGCTCGCACGTGGCTTTTAATTCAGCGTTTAATTGTGTTTTATTTGCCCCGTAAAAAGCCGGGACAGAGAAGGGACAATGGCGTGTGTAGGCAGGTAAGCGCGCGGGTGGTGTTTTGTTAAGCCTCTCCGTCGGGCTCTCATAAGTAGTCGCTACAAAGCGCAGTAAACAGTGAACACGACCCCTTTCACGTCAAAGACATAAGTCGATGAAACCGGTGTTTGACAACCAAAGCTGACCTCAACCGTTCTTGGGTGTATATATATATATATATATATATATATATATATATATATATATATATAAGACCCGAAACTAACTTTTTCTTTTGGTGGCCTGATTCGGGCCACCGGAACATATCTGTTCTTAAAAAAGTAGTGGCCCTAATATATATTAACTGCACCGTTTCATGAAAGTTGTGAGCCCTTACATGTTTGTCGGTCTCTGACAATTTCAGAAAATTCTTCGGATTTGATTGGCTGAGAAGCTCTGGTAACTGACTATATTACTATGGTAATTGACAGAGACTGACAACTTTTTTGAAACGGTGCCCTGACATACATTATACATTCACATAGATACAATATATGTATATATTTATATCTTAATGCACATATCATTTTTATAAATAAACATAAATTACTTACTTGTCTCTGCTTTTGACATAGTAATATGCTCGAATCGTTCACTGGAGGGTACAGTTGTCAAATCCTGGATGACTGCACGTTATTTGTAGTTTGTTTGTTTGTTTGTTGTTGTTGTTTTTGTTGTTTTTTTTTTGCACGTGTCATTAAACCTTTCTGTGCCAGGGACTTTGAATAGTGTGCAAAAGGATAGGAGTTTCTGTGCCAATCGGCACTCAACGCACACAAAGGATTAAGCTTGCTCAAACTTACTCTCAGCGAACAACACAATCTCAATCGAACTTGATATGACAGTAGCCCAATAATCATTATTATGACCTATAAACTCAACATAATGGAGAGATTGATTATTGTTGGTCGGACATCATGGACGTGATGTGCGCATGTCAAATGTGATTTTCAAAGGTGAAGCGGGAAACGCGGAAATCTTCATGATAAACTAACAAAATGGTCGAGTCTAAATGTTGAAAAATAGAGGTGACGTAACCAAGTCTTTAAAAGAAAAACTTAATTTGAATGGCTTGCAAAGAGGAGCATAAAAGTTCATCATGTATAAGGTTGATCAATATATACGCAGGAAACATGCATTGCGGAAGTTAATCACCAGCTTGCGTGTCGAAGGAGATTCGCTCCTAAATAAGGACGCTGTTTTGATCACAGAATAATGAAACAGAAGCATAATGAGTATTTTTTTAACATGTGCTGTTGTTGTGGTTGTTTTTTTTTTCTATAACATACAATGATAAAAATAAAAATAATAATAATAATACAATACATTTATAAGGCACTTAACACGGATGTTTCTAAGCGCACCGGTAAGTCTACCGGAAAATTAATATTTAGTCCAAAATAATACAAATATACAAATACAAAAGATCATAATGTTTGAATGTCCATAATCATTGATGATAGAAGAGCAAGCCAATGAAACAGATTAGTAACATGTTTTAAAAAGCCAACATGTGCAAATTATGGAATTTCGAAGATTCGCAAAGCATGGACATAGCCACAATGATTCATTATAAAAATGAACGCTGCATACAGACAAGGCGACCGTGTCGTCACCTCACCACTTTCATTGATTTGTACATGCAAATATTATAGAAATCCACTTTGTAAATCAGTGGCCGTCAGGGATAAATGTAGAGAATTTCAATTTTTCAAATATGTGATTTCTCCATGAATTCACGGCCCATTATAGGAAGAAAGAAGGGTGTGCAAGTTATAGGGGGATACCATATCATCAAATCGTTTACTTTGTAAACGCATGATTACTATCAGCTTAACAACATGCAATCTTTTAAATTTTATCACCTTTTTTATTGAACATGTATTTAAAGTAAAATTGTTAGGTTTACTTATAAAGTTACACTGCACCTTTAATTAATTTTCATTTATTGTGGAATGTGCTTTAAAGATCAACGTTAGTTTTCCCTTCAGGAACTTTTTTTATTTTTATTTTTTATCATTTTCTTTTGTCTCTCAAAATGTTTGTCTCTCAACCAGTACTGAACCAAATGTTGTTTCCCTTTGCATTGTTACATTTATATTTCATATCTTACTTTCATACTTTCAAAAAAATGAATATATTTTCAATTTGGGTGATGAAGACCTTGATGAATACCTGCCAAACGTATATTTTGCACTTTGTATGACGGTGGTATTTTTCATATATCACTTTAATCATTTTTGAAAAAAAAGTACTTCAGAGGTGCTGTTATTCTTCTTCTGCCTAATGTTATTATCATTATCATTATTATTGTTATCATTATTATTATTATTATTATTATTATTATTATTATTATTATTATTATTATTATTATTATTATTATTATTATCATCATCATCATCATTATTATCATTATCACTAATATCGTTACTCTTCTTTATCATCACTCTTATTATCATCATTGTTATGAACACAATCAAAACACTTCTAATAATTTATTAAAAGGAATAACATCAAACCACTTGTAATCTACAAGCAGTGCTTTTTAGCGGTCCTCTCAGTTCTCTTTTTTTTATCCTTCAAACATAACTTTGTCATTCCAGTATGTGTGCATATCTTTGTAAGTTTGTTGATTACCATTGATTGTCATACTTTGTAATGTATATATGCTTATAATGATTGAATTTGTGATTTACTTTGTGTTATGTTTTGTTGAATGAAAGAAAAAAATGAAAATGAGAATGTAATAAATAAATCAAATCAATACCTATTTTATTTTTTTGCGATAAAATAATGATTATTGCTATTTTCTATTTTCTTGTTGCGTAAAATCGCAGCATAAGATTTTTGGATTTATAAGAGTAAAATGCGAATCTTCTCTCATCGTACAATAACTCTTATAAAGTTTGTCATACCTAAATCGTTATTGTCGAATACTTGGGGGAAAATCTTTCCTTCATCTCGTTGGATTATTAAAATGATACCAGAGTATCTGCGCTGCGATAACCAACGCCCCCACTTCAAGCTGAGAGTCGGCGGGCTTGAGATACAACCTAGGCACCAGCGAGAGATACGTCCTCCAGGGCTTCCGGCGAATTTTACGCCATGCTACCGTATCGCTCAATATGCCGTGAAGTGAGGGGTTAAACTTGTCATCTCCTGCGTGAGGACAGCCGAATATGAAATTTCGTTTATAGTTACGTATTTTTCCTCTGCATCATCAACATGAATCATGCCTACTTATAGAGGTATTTTACCTACTAAAGTGATGTTATTTCTCTTTTCCTTAAAATTTGAATAACCTCATGGAGTGTGTAAACAGAGAATGAGTTTAGAAATGTAATCCCATTGTCAAATTTCATTCTAACACAAGCTATTTCTGGGTCGCAATGTGTGTGTGTGTGTGTGTGTGTGTGTGTGTGTTTTTTGTTTTGTTTGTTGTTTTTCTTTTCCTATTGTAAAAGCCAAAAAAAAAAAAAAAAGAGAGATAATCTATAGGATGACAGAGCTTGGAAAAAGTATTGTAAAATAAAGATGATTTAAAAACTCATAATTTCCACATTATTATAATTATACTGCTAGAATTTAGTCCGGATACACAGTGTCATCCCCTGGATCTTTTGTTTTGTCTCTAAAATCATTACTATTGAACGCAAGTCACTAGAGGTGCGGAAATTGTGAAAGTTGAACTATACATTTACAAAGAATTTTCACGGCTGTTGTCTGGCAACGTAGTTTTGTTTTCCACCAAACAGAACAAAATCTTCGCATTGCCCAACTATTCTAGTCGACTTGTGATTGAATTATACTTTCTTCAGAGAGAGAAAGAGATGTGCAAATCGCGATGTTCAGTGTCAAAAAGGAGAGAGGAGAAAAGAAATCAATGCACATCTTTCGTTCTTTCTGCAATCCGGTGTAGGGTGTCGCCGGTAGATGAACGGGTAAATGTATCCGACATTTATTCGCACAACGAGCCCATTGCAAAGTTGCCATGGTTGCCTTAAAGGGCTCCAGCGCGTAATCACTTAGCTCGAGATGGAGCTCAGTATAAAGAGAAAATGACGTGGCCATGTATTGATTCGACAAAAAATATTGCCGACTTGATATCAAGTTGTCAATTGATGATGTTGAGGAGACACTCCACTCGTAAACTTGAACGTTGTCATAAATGAATGCTTACTTGTTGGTCTATTATACTGACTGATGGCGAATAACATTTTTGACGAAACATTTCTGTGACCAGATCCCCTACCCCCTCTCACTGTGAATATTTCTAATGAAATTAATGAAAATATGACAATGTAAGAATCACAGAAATCTTGTGTCTTTCCAGAAGTCTCTCTTCATTTATCTCCTTCTCACTTTGCAAATCGAAAGTAGAATCACTTTTCCAATACACAGACGTTTAAATATAGTTTTCAGCTGGCCCTATCTTGATCATAAAAAAAGAAACAAGTGTATTTCGGTTAGATTACCAGCAAGTGTGATGTCATCAGCTAAGTTAAAAGGCAAAAAAAAATGCTAAAAACACCTATTAAAAACAATAAAACAACTTTAAAACAGTTTTATCAATCACGTGTTTCGAAAAGGAGAGACACTTTGAGAAATAATTCACTGTTGTTGTTCTAAACATATTTACCACAATTACAGATCAACCTGGACTCTATGAAGTAAGAAA